>NC_084480.1:291976981-292261909 GCF_030035675.1 Rhineura floridana
TCTTCTGTTTTTCCAAGCATTATTATCTTTTCTAATGAATCATGTCTTCTCATTATGTGTCCAAAGTATGATAACTTCAGTTTCATCATTCTAGTGACAGTTCTGGTTTAATTTGTTCTAACACCCAGGCTGCACCTGGGACATATGTATATGGCATGGGATGAAAAGGAGAGTTTCTCACTAACGTGTTTTTTTCAAAAAATATTTTGACTATCAGGGGAAGTATGATTCCTCCTCTCTTCTAGAGAGTTATAGAGGTAGATTGTGCTTTGAATACATATGAAATCTCATTGAGAAGATTTTGTATGAATTGACTGCAGTCTGTGACATCCAGTGACAAGAGATTTGGATGGACTTGGAAACCTGGATTTGCACCTGACTTCAGACACATCGCTAATCCAGCCTTGAGCTAATCCAGACTCAATTGCTTATTTGTAAAATGAGGCATTTATTATTATTTATTCCAACTATGACTACAGTGACATGCAATTGCTATTTATTTACTGTTGCGACCATCATTGCCATCACAAAATATGGATGATTTGAGGAAAGGGAGATGAATTCTGGGTGGGGTCACTGAAAACACTGCCTTTTACTTTGTACAGATCATTCTGTACAAAGAGAGGACCTCTAAAGAGCTTGCAGAGTGCTTTATCTCCCAATCAGATATGGTTATAAAATTGTAGAGGTTGGTGGGCTGCTTCCTGCAACTTGGTAGGAAGCCTGCAGCCCCGAGTTAGCCACACATGCATTATAAGGTTGATATGAGGATGAACATGGTGAAGAATGTAAGGTGCTCTGTACACTAAACAAGATATATCTGTCTATCTACCCAGTAATAATAAAAGACGCATCCTATTTTTCATAAGTAGAGATTCAAATGCTGTAGAACAGTGTTCATCAACCTTGGGTCCTCAGATGTTGTTGGACTACAGCTCCCATCAACCCCAGCCACCTCAGCCAATGGTCAAGGATGGTGGGAGTTATAGTCCATTAACATCTGGGGACGCAAGGTTGAAGAACAGTACTGTAGAAGACGTATAATTGCATCTTGCAACATTCTCAGATGTTTGATTACCCCCTTGGGCTTGCCTGTAAAAGCTGCAAGAACCCAACTAAAGTAAGACATGGAGAAATTCAGTGTCTTAATGTATAAAAAAGGTCTCATGTACCTTTATATCAAACATTTTACAAGTTCTTTTGGGAGTTACTTATAACCCTTATTGTGAGAATTGCCCATAAATGACTAGCTTTTACAAAGCATGCTTGGTTAGCATTTTGTAACCCTTAAATATAGAAATATATTTACAAATATAAATATAAATATACAAATAGAGTATATAAAATGAAAAATAGTTCAAGGATAATGTGATCTAGGAAGGAATAAGAGGAGATGTTTATGAATGCTGCTGCCTGAAGAAAATCTGAAGGTCAAGAGAAAAAGCAGCAAAGCTTCTAATGTAAGCTGGCCATCCTTTTTATATATATAGCTGCACATGGTGTTTAATGTTTTGTATGCTCACTTTCTTATCCTGAGATGTATGAAATAGCTCTGTTAACAATAGACTTCCACATGCAATTAATAGGCAAGGATGTTGAAAGGGAAAGGAAAAAGCTAAGTACCGGGTATTGGTGAGTTTATAGTAGGGGCAATCTTTTCTGGAAGTAAAACTTGAAAGTAATTCCAAGTGAATTACTGGAAATCCAACATTTTAGGATGGAAATAAAAGAAACATTCATGAGTGATGCAAAGTGGGGTAGTGCTAATGGATTTTGATAACATTTAGCTCAAAGCCTATTCTAATTGCCTATGTCAGTACATATTAGGGGTCTGCAACTGCTCTGTACTGGAGGTGATTTTGGTGATTCCCCAAGTTGAATCACAACATCAACAAAATGCCCTGAGTAAAACTTGTGTTCCTCTGTCACTCTGAGTTGGGTTTTTTTGCACTCTATTTTTCTGTACGCTGTCTCTATGTTTTCTTATGTCTATATGTTTCTTTAGGTTCATGTGTTTTGCAAGAAGTGAGGATGTCTAATGCTCCCTGCAGATCACTGAAGAGCTCTGGATGGTTTTTGTTGCTGTTGCTAATATTTAAGGGGAATGGATTCCAAAGGGTGGGTGCCACAACACAAGGTCCACTTCCTATGTGGTGTGGAATGGACCTCCTGATGAGCTGGTACCTGCAAGAGATCCTCACCTGCAGAGTGCAGTGATCGACTGGCTATATAAGCAGTAACATGATTTTTCAGGTATCCTAGTCCCAAACTGCATAGGGCTTTATACCCCAAAACCAGTACCTTGAACTTAGCCTAGTAGCTAATGGGCAGCTAGTACAATTCTTTCAGCAGCAGTGTGTAACCCGTTGGCGATATCCTTCCCCATTGAGCAGCCACACCAATGCATTTTGAACCAGCTGCAGCTTCCAAGACAACCTCAAGGGCAGTCCCACACAGAGCACAATACAGTAACCCAGTCTGGAGGTTAGAAATGAAAATTATGAATATGTATGTGGCTTTGTGTATTTTGAATAGTGAAGCAATGCAAAGAGAGAAGAGAAAGCCCTCTCATGCATTGCCAGCAACCATGCCTCAAAGGCAGTGGGACATGCAAGAAGGACCCAATGGCTGATCTTAAAACCTGGCAGCTCCACATAGGAGAAGACAGCTCTTAAAGTAGCTTGGGCCCAAACAATTTGGTGCAGTGGAAACCAAAGTAGTTCCCTCCAGCTCCCATCAGCCCCAGCTAGCATGGCCAATGGCTTGGATGGTGGTAATTGTAGTCCAAAAACATCTGGAGGACACCACATTGGTAACCCCTGGTTTAGGGCTTTATTTAAAGGGAAAAACCAGCACCTTGAACTGCACTTGGGAATGGACTGACAGATCAGTGCAGCTGATACTATTAAAGGTTCACATGGAACCAACATTTTGGCCAGCATTTTGTCAAATGGCCATGCATTGCTGTTTTAGCCGCAGCATTCTGCATCTATGGAAGTTGCTGAGTGGTTTTCAGGGGTAGTCCTTCATAGAGTGTGTTACAGCAGTTGAAAGTCCAACAACATCTGGAGGGGCACAGATAGGGATGGAAGGATCTGTCAATTTCGGTTCTGTTATCTTCTCATTTTCCCAATCTTAAATTCAGTTCTTCACATTTCTGCAGCAATTTGTGATTTTTTTTAAAAAATTCCTCATGAACATTCTTGACATAAGAATATAAGAACATAAGAAGATCCTTCTGGATCAGGCCAATGGCCCATCTAGTCCAGCAGCCTGTCCTCACAGTGGCCATCCAGTTGCCCATGAGAAGCCCACAAGTAAGATCTGAGTGCAAGAACACTCTCCTCCCCTATGGTTTCCAGCAACTGGTATTCAGAAGCATACTGCTGACTATGGAGGCAGAGCATCGTCATCATGGCTAGTAGTCTTTGATAGCATTTTCCTCCATGAATTTGTGTCATCCTCTTTTAAAGCCATCCATGTTGGTGGCCATCACTGCCTTTTGTGGGAGCAAATTCCATACTTTAACTATGCGCTGTGTGAAGAAGTATTTTTGTCTGTCCTAAATCTACCAACATTCAGCTTCATTGGATGTCCAGGAGTTCTTGTATTATGAGACAGGGAGAACAACTTTTCTCTATCCACTTTCTTCCTGCCATGCATAATTTTTTTACACTTCTATCATGTCACCTCTTACTCATCTTTTCTCTAAACTAAAATGCCCCAAATGCTGCAACCTTTCCTCATAGGGGAGTTGCTCAACCCCCCTGTTCATTCTTGTTGCCCTTTCCTGAACTTTTTCTAGCTCTATAATATCCTTTTTGAGGTGATGCAACCAGAACTGTACACAGTATTCCAAATGCAGCTGCACCATAGATTTGTATAACGCCATTATGATATCAGCAGTCTTATTTTGAACATTTCCTAATGATTCCTAGCATGGAATTTGCCTTTTTCACAACCACCACACACTAGGTCAACAACTTCTTTGAGCCCCCAAGCTCAAACCAAGCTCTTGTTCCTGGTTAGTCACCACCAGTTCAGACCCATGAGCATATATGTCACATTAAGATATATATTTTTTGCTCCAATATGCATAACTTTACACTGGTTTACACTGAATTGCTCTTGTCATTTTACCACCCATTCACTTTGTTTGGAGAGGTCCTTTTGGAGCTCTTCACACTCCCTTTTTGTTTTAACAACCCTGAACAATTTAGTATTATCAGGAAACTTGGCCACCTCGTTGTTCACCCCTAACTGTAGATCATTTATGAACAAGTTAAAAAGCACAGGTAGCAACACCAATCCTTGGGGGACTCCACCTTTTACATCCCTTAGTTGGCAGAACCATCCATTCTCTCTGCTTTCTGTTTCCTATCTAGGTCCTGATCCACAAGAGGAAATCTCTTCTTATTCCATGACTGCTAAGGTTACTCAGTAGTCTTTGGTGAGGTACCTTGTCAAATGACACTATGTCCCCTGGATCACCTCTATCAATATGCTTGTTGACACTCTCAAAGAATGCTAATAGGTTACTGCAACAGGACTTATCCTTGCAGAAGCCATGCTGGTTCTGCTTCAGCAAGGCCCACTCTTCTATATGCTTGGTTATTTTATCTTTAACAATACTTTCTACCAGTTTTCCCAGGACCGACGTTAAGCTAACCAGTCTGTAATTTCTGGGCTTCCCCCCTCCCGATCCTTTTTTAAAGATTGGTGTTACATTGGCCACTTTCCAGTCCTCATGTATTCATGAGCATTTTAGTGCAAAATTCTCCTAATAGACACATTTTTGTATGCATTTTGACTGGTGTACACATTTTTGCAAGCAATTAATCCTAATACAATGCATTTTCGTATGTTATTGTTACTAATATATTCATTTTATGCACATTTCCCCCTAATATATGTATTCTTGTACGCATTGGTTAGTTGGAGTCCCTAGTCACAAGCTCCCTCTTCCCTCTTTTAAGATCTTCTTCAGAGGCATTACTTACAGTGTCTAGACTGTCTGTTGTTAGGCAGGTGGCAACACAAAACAGGCCTTCCTGCTCATAGTGCATCACCTCTGGAATGCCCTCCCCATGTCCTCTAATCAGGGTTTCTTTTTCCTGACTTTTAGAAAAATCTGAAGATGTTGCTTTTTTTGTTCTTTGCTTTTTTCAAATGATCTGACATTACTGCTTTACTCTGAAATTCTGTTGCTCCTTGTTCTTGGCCTATACACTATCTGTGCCCTGCTATCTTGCTTACCTCTAGCCTATTAAGGATGCAGGGGACCCCAGATGAAAAGGGAGACAAAGAAGACTGAGACTGCAATCCTAGGCAGTTTTTTCTGAATGAGCCACATTGACTACACTGGTACTTACTTCTGAGTAAACATGCTTGGGTTGTGCTGTAAAGGATCCTGCTTGATCAGTGGCACATCAGCCACCAGAACTAGAGGTAGCTCTATTGCTGCAGTGACAGGAACATGACTGACCTCCTCGGAAGACCCCAGGACCTACAACAACAACAACAACAATAGTTGCCTGCCCTTCACCAGTAGGTCCTAGGGCAGGTTACAGAAATGTAAAATATAGTATTAAAAACAAAACACATTACATTCATAGGAATAGTGTGGGTCCTGAAAACGTCCATCTCAAGTGCCAGAGGCCAGCATAAAAAGGTATATCTTTAGCAATTGCTGAAAACTGTACAGTGAATGTGCCAGATGTACCTCTGCAGAGAGGAAATTCTAAAACTTAGAAGCTGCCACAGAGAAAGCTTTCTCCCGGGCCACCCCCCACGAACTTCTGAGTGTGGCAGAACTACCAAAAGGGCCCCCTTTGCTGATCTCAACACTCGAGATGGTCTGTAGGGAAGGAGATGGTCAACTGCAAAGTTAATCCTTCCAACTTCGTAAGTGGGAGGGAGGCAGCCAATGACAAGGCTGCTTCTCTCCTTTGTACTGTATTCTGAAGTCAGAAAGGAGCGATAGAATGAGAGCAAGGGTGCACTTAACCTCCTCAGCTCCACCTTAGGGATAGAAAAAAGGGAGGATTGCTGGGTTGAGCAAGCTTCTCCCTTTTCAGCTCAAGTCTGTAAGGGGAATCCCACACTGCATTATTGTGATCTTTCTATTTCTTAGCTAGCCTCTGAATCCCTCTGAGTAAGCAGTGGTGTATCAATGGGTGGTATCCATTTGCACAACAGAATTTCCTCCCTTTCCATCTCCCCCTGTGTGCACCACACGCCCTATCCAACTCTGCTCTGGAGGGTTGGGGGAAACCCCAGACCAGATTTTGCAGGTGTGCGGTGGGAGGAGAGGGGGGAGGAATTCCACTGCACAGGTGTGAATCCTTGCACTGATGGAACAACTTACTTATCGCTACATTGGATGCAACCCAATATATGAAATGAATGGATGAATAAGACAACATAAAACTGACTGAGAGGAGCCTTCAGCAATGTGGAGTGATGGTTGGGAGTGATGGATCTGGATATGTTTGGCCAGTGGCTCAAAAAGGCCAATATTCCTCAGCAGGAAGATAAAGGGTATTTGCCATCTGTGATCTAGATATGTGCAAGCTGTGCTATCATTAAATAAATAAATAAATATGATGATGGACAACCATTACCTTCATGTGGGAAAGCAGTACAAGGAGTAGAATTAAGAAGAAAAAATCAGCAGGCTTATAATGGAATATGGCATGCAGCGTGAACAACTGAGTGTTCAGAACTTGCCACAAACAACGGAAAGATCAGACAATTGATTGGTGGTTTGCCACCAATGTCAGTGGAGCTACACATTCATCTTGTGTGTTCTTTAGAGAAAGAGAGAGGAAGAAATCCAGATGTGTACTGAGCTTGTTCTCTTGGGTTCTGTTCTCAACCTGGATTTCTCTCTCTGATTTGCATAGTAAAAAAGGAACAAAGGAAGACTATCAGTGCGATAATACTTGCCTCAGAAAGGATTGTCAACTTCAATTAATATTTGCAGAGTACTGAGTTTCTGGAATTTTTTAAAAAACACTTTGTAAGTGCAAAGTATTCATGAACTAGCTGATTCCTCACTGACGTTTCTGTGAAATAAAGTCTTTTATATTTATATTCACTTTTATAGAAGTGGACTACTCTTCTGAAGAATAGAATATTGATATTCCCTCTAGTTCAGGCAAAAGTCTGTTTCTTTTAACTGTCAAATATTATAGAGTCCAAACACCCTTTAGTTATTGCATTTCATTATCTAAAAATATTTTTGCCAAATTCTGCCCCAGTGGTACTTTTTAAGGGTGTTTGGTAACGAAAGAGGTGGGGATATTTAGACAGGTGTGGGCTGCTGTTGTTGTTTGGAAATGTGGCTGGAGTAATAGGGTTTGTTCATCACATTTTGCAGCACATTTAGCTTGACAGTTTCCCTCAGGAGCTGGCTGCCTGGAAAGGTCTATCACACTTTTTGGAAGGCTTCATCTCATGACATGAGCAGTGAGGACTGGAAGGGCCAGAGCTCAGTGGTAGAGCACATGCATTGCATGCAAAAAGTCCCTGGTTCAATCCCTGGCTTCTTCAGGTAGGATGGGGAAAGTCCTGTTTGGAAAGCTGCTGCTTGTCAGTGTCAACAATGCAAGAGTGGTTTATAGCTTCCTATGATACACACACACATTCACTTCATGCTCTTGTTTATGAAATCTAATGCTGCTCTAAATGTGTAAACACCACACTTTAAGGTGCCACATAGGGGTGGAAAGTTCTCTCAATTTCAGTTCTCCCAGTTGCTCATTTTGCCATTCTTAAATTCAGTTCTCCATATTTCTGCAGCAATTTGCAGATTTTTATTTTTTTAAAAGCATGTTAGGGCAAATTTCTCCTAATAAACACATTTTTGTGGGCAGTTTTGACTAACGTACACAGTTTTTGCAAGCAATGTCTCCTAATGTAATGCATTTTTGTATGCCATTTTCATTCAAATATTCATTTTTATGCACACTTTCCCCTAATGTATGCATTTTTGTAAACATTGTGTGGTTTGTGACCTGCATTGAAAAATCTGAATAAGTGCAAATTTATTTCAAAGGCTGGCTGTGCTTTGGTTCTCATATTGTTTTGGAAGGTATGAATCTGATAGATTTAGCTTCAGGTTCAAACTGAATCGAATTTCTCACCCATCCCTCATGACACATGACACATTGTTGTTTGCAATCATCTAACACAGCTATTCTTCTTGAGACAAAGTCATCTATGGAAATCAGACGTTCAGAATCTTATTGGACGGGTAGCAGGAATCTAGCACACTGGTCTTCAACCTTGGGTCCCCAGATGTTGTTGGACTACAACTCCCATCATCCTCAGTCAGCTTAGCCAATAGTGAGGGATGATGGGAGCTGTAACCCAACAACATCTGGGAACCCAAGGTTGAAGAACTATGACTAGCACATATTCAGCTGGAACATCCATATCTATTGAACTTCATTCCATCCAACACTATTTTACTACCATTTCTTCTGTGTTTGATTTCAAGGAGTAAACACTCTTACAATATGGCTGAAACTGTTTACTTGGAGTTTATTCCTTGAAACAAACAACTTCTTTAGAGGCTGAATGGAGACTAAGCTTTTGAAATGGGTAATAGCCATCAGTCACATAACTACAGTTGGGTTCCTGATTGTCAGGCAAACAGTCAAGTCTGTGTATGTCTCCTATGAAGTTAAGCTGAAGTGAGTTTAATGGACCTCTCACTCCCAAGTAAGTGTGCATAGGATTGCAGCCTTAAAGAATTATTTCATACCTTCTTACTGTCATGGTGAAGCAATTACTTGGGTCAAGGGTCTGCTCTGTGGGGATTGTTTTGTAAGGGGCCCACCCACATTCCAACCTGAGCAGGGTAAACCTGACTCTGGACTCCTGACTGGAACGTCATGTCAACAATAAATCATGAAACTATTTAGCTTTCATCATTCAAGTGTCTTCAGGTCTGCCTTCCTGGTTTATGTTTTTAATAAAGTCACATGTCAAAGCTTTTGTGCCCCAGCTGGAATATACTTGGATCTAGAAGATTTAAATACCACATTTCAAACAAATCATATTAAACCTGGTATCAGGCACTCCTATGTATTATTAACTGGGCTGGGGAAGGGAAGTACCAAACAGCTCGTTTTCATTTTATTGATATGTACAAATTAGAATTAGAATACCTTGGAAGACAGAAATAAAATTCAAAGTGATCTTGATAGGCTGGAGCATTGGGCTGAAAACAACAGAATGAAATGTAATAGGGATAAGCGCAAAGTTCTACACCTAGGAAAAAGAAACCAAAGGCACAGTTATAGGATGGGGGATACTTGAAGGGTCTCACCCTTCAACATTTGGCTGAAAAATATACATCATCACCTGGAGGAACCCTTTACACAGCCTTTATAGATTTTAAGTTAGCTTTCGACCTGATCCCAAGAGATTGATTATGGGAAAAATTTGAGGCTTCCACTATCAATAGGTGAGTACTAACGCTTATTTGTAGTGTCTATGAAAACACTCATTTGCAGGTGAAATGTGACCAAGTTGGCCACCTGTCTGGTCCCATTCCAACTTTCAGTGGAGTTAAACAGGGTTGTATCCTGGCGCCTACCCTGTTTTACATTAATTCCTTGGTCAAAAAAGTAACGGATGCCAATCTTTGTCCTCCTAAATTGGCATCTAGATCCGTGTCAATTCTGCTTTATGCAGATGACACAGTCCTTCTATCCTTGACGTGTATAGGGCTGAGGTATGTTTTAAGACTCTTAGGCTCCTACTGCAAAAACAAACTGTTGTCTATCAACTATACTAAGAACAAGATACTGGTTTTCACTAAGAAGAGAATTAAGTCCAGATGACAGATAAATGAACACACAATTGAACAGGTTACATCTTATAGGTACTTGGGAGTAGCCTTTCATTCATCAGGCTCTTGGAATACTCAGATAAATAATGCCACTATTTATTTATTTATTTGTTTTATTTATATCCCACCCTTTCTCCCAGTAGGAGCCCAGGGTGGCAAACAAAACCACTAAAACACTTTAAAACATCATAAAAAACAGACTTCAAAATATATTAAAATACAATGACCATTAAAACATATTAAAACAAAACATCTTTAAAAACATTTTTTAAAAAGCTTTAAAATATTTTTGAAAGGTTTAAAAACATATTAAAAAGCAATTCCAACACAGATGCAGACTGGGATATGAATGCATAGGTTTTTTTTACCAGTGGGGGTCAACATGCACCCTAAGCTATTCAGATGTTTGTAGCTAAGATCATAGCACAGATGTTATATGGCTCACAGTTATGTGTTAATAGCAAATTTCCTCCACTTGAAGTAATCCAAACCAAATTCCTGAGAGCTATTCTGGGAGTCCCAAGCTGCATGCCTAATGCAATCCTTCCTTTAGAGGCAGAGCAAATTTCTATACAGGCCTGTGCATGGATTCTCAAGATGAATTATTGGCTGAAGATGCTCTTTTGTCCAATGGGTTTAGTCCCACTGACGCTCACTGACACCTTCCAATCAAAATGGAGGAAGAAGCTAACACTGAAATTACGAAAGCTAAAGCCAAGCTTTAGGATACACTAAAGCCAAAGCAGTTATAAAACAGCATATTCGGGACATTGAACTCCAAGAACATTTAGGGTTGGCCATTCTTTACCCAGACTTTAGGGATAATATGGTAGCATTTGCACCTACAAATTATTTAATAAAACTGACTATCCCTAAATATAGGGAAGCTTTTATGCTAGCCAAGTTCAATGTTTTACCTTCCGTTTCCTGGAAGGCAGATTTAAGAGAGTACCCTGTCGAGAGCCTCTGTACCCTTGTGGTTCAGGAGAGGTGGAGACAATTGCCCATGTGTTATTCTATTGCTCTTTTTATCATGATTTTAGAGCTATTTTTATTACTGTAACAAAAACTCCCTGCAGAGCTGACTTATTTTATCTAGAGTACTTGTTGTATGACCGGAACCCCCGGGACACAATGAAAGTGGCCAGCTTCCTTGCAGCTGCTATTGATTGTCAGAGAATAATGATTAAATAATATTTTTGGAATTTTAATCTTTAATATTTTCATGCTTTACAAGGAAATCTCCTATTGTGGATTGCTTGGTTTTATTATGTATAAGAGCTACATTATTTTACTCTTTTTCATTTTGCACTTGTAAATTCTGTATCGACTGGTCTTTGACTATAATAAATAATCAATCAATCAATCAATCAATCAATCAAATGCACAGTTATAAGATGAGGGATACTTGGTTCACCAATACTACATGTGAGAAGGATCTTGAGGTTGTTGTTGATCACAAGCTGAACATGACCCAACAGTGTGAAGTGGCTGCAAAAAAGGCAAATGCTATATTATTCTGCATTAACAGAAGTATGGTTACTAAATTGTGTGAAATATTGATTCCCCTCTATTTGGCACTGGTTAGGCCTCATCTTGAGTACTGCATCCAGTTCTGGATACCACACTTTAAAAAGGATGCAGACAAACTGGAACGGGTTCAGAGGAGGGCAATGAGGATGATCAGGGGACTGGAAACAAAGCCCTATGAGAAGAGACTGAAAGAACTGGGCATGTTTAGCCTTGAGAATAGAAGACTGAGGGGAGATATGACAGCACTCATCAAGTACTTGAAAGGTTGCCACACAGAGGAGGGCCAGGATATCTGCTTGATCGTCCCAGAGTGCAGGTCATGGAATAATGGGCTCAAGTTGCAGGAAGCCAGATTTCATCTGAACATCAGGAAAAGCTTTCTGTTAGAGCGGTACGACAATGGAACCAATTACCTAGGGAGGTGGTGGGCTGTCTGACACTGGAGGCATTCCAGAGGCAGCTAGACATCCATCTGTTGGGGATGCTTTAATTTGGATCCCTGCACTGAGCAGGGGGTTGGACTCAGCCTTGTAGGCCCCTTCCAACTCTAGGATCCTATGATTCTATGAATTATTTCCATGGATGAATCTGAGGAAGTTTAATTACAAAGTCTGTGAGGAGACTGCAAGATTACTACAGACTCCTCACTTCTTTAGTTCGTTGTTAAAGCTTTCTTAAACTGAGGAAAAGCAGTGTATCCATAGCATTAAGAGGTCTTGCAATATGAAGAACTATAAGATATGTCCATGCAAATTTAACCCTAAATACTTAATCATCGTCAGTTCTGTCCCCGCTTCTGGTCCCAGGAGTCCTTAGAACCCCAGGTAGTCTCTGGTTCTCAGAGCGCCCCCTGGTGAGGAACTTGCTTGAAGGGTTCTGTTGCCCCCTTTCATCACAGGATCTCACTATATTTATTTTGTTCTATATACACTGTGTTCTCTCCCCTCTTCCCTTATCCAGCTCTTCTCCTGGATGCACTTGTATGGTGTCTTCTCCTCCTTGCTTTTTCACCCTTCTCCCTCTTTCTGGCTCACCACTAGAGATGAGAGCCCTAGATGCTTCTGTCCTACCATTCTTCCTCTTGCCCCTTTTTGTTGTCCTTTCTGAAGCAGCCCAAATTGCTTTTGTAGCTCATCTGATTGATTGATTGATTGATTGATTGAATTTCTTAGTCGCCCATCTGGCTGGCTATCCAGCCACTCTGGGTGACGTACAAAATAGGCATACAAATATAATAGACATTAACAATCTGAAAACAATGACGATAAAATCTAGCCCACCCGAAAAGCCTGCCTGAAGAGCCAGGTCTTCACGGCCCGGTGGAAACTCATTATAGAGAGGGCATGGTGGAGATCATTTGGGAGGGAGTTCCACAGGGTGGGGGCCACAGTTGAAAAAGCCCTCTCTCTAGTCCTCACCAGTCTGGCTGTTTTGACTGATGGGATAGAGAGAAGGTCTTTTGAGGCTGATCTTGTTGGGCGGCATAGCTGATGATGCTGGAGGCGCTCCTTCTGATAGACTGGGCCGAGACCGTATTTAAAGGTCCAAACCAACACCTTGAATTGGGCCCGGCAAGCAACTGGTAACCAGTGTAACTCTTTCAGCACTGAAGTTATGTGATCTCGCCAGCGGCTGCTTTTAATCAGGCGTGCCGTGGCGTTCTGTACCTCCACCCCTCCTTTCCTTGTTAATCTCTCTCCTTGGTCTCTGAACTGTCCTGGTTTCCTTGTCTGTATTTCTCCTCCATCACTCCAATCCCTCTTCTGATTCTCCATGCTGGGCCTTTCCCTCAAAGTGCTCAAATGCTGACCTTTTATCTCTTGAAGGACACTCTCAGCATCCTTATCTACCAACATGTCTGGCTCCTACTCAGTTCTGTGTCTGCTCAGCTGCTGAGTTAAATGGGGAGTACTAGTGTCCACCAGAGTTCTTTCACAATCATGAAGGTGGGCTACCTTCTCCTCTGCTCCTTGACACAAATACCCCTCCCCCCACTGAACAGACTTAACCATCTGCACTGATGCTAATCTTGGTTAATGCTCATTCGGGTTTCTATCTCCACCAGGATTTGAACAGTATTTGCAAAGAGAGAAGCTGGTTAGTGTTAACTACGGTTAGCAGATGTAAAGGTCAACCATGATTAAAGCTGGTAAGAGAAGGTGTGGGGTTTATTGAAGGAGAGATTTACCCTAGAGAAGGAAAGAAAAAGAAAGGAGCACATGCAAATTCACATACAAGGTGGAGAAAAAACTAGACACCAGGGCTGAAGAGCAGCCAGGATCAGAGGGAAACAAGAAAGTAGGACTCAAGAACAATCCAGACATCACGACCAAAGGGCAAGCCAGGATAAGCAGGAGAGCTCAGGTAGACTTTGTTGCTTAAGCAAAGCCCTCATATAAAAGGAAGTCCTTTATACTACTTCCTGTCCAGGAGGAGCCAATGGCCAACTTGGGAAGCTGGAGAGGTGAGATCTTGAAGAGTATTCCCTGAGAGACTGCAGTGACATGGCTCGGAGCTGCATCCCCCCACATCCCCCCTTCACTACACCATTACTCACAAACCTTTATAGTGGTCAGGGAATATAACCTGATATAAAGAAGCTCCCTTGCTAGTGACTGCAGTTCCTTCCATTGACCAGACCTGAAACAGTGCACATACTGAATGATAGGAACATAGCAGATCAATCTATTGTGCACCCAGCTAAGTGTTGTGTAATCTTACTTGGAGCATTTCTCCAGGGTTTCAGGGAGAGCGCTTTCATATCACCTGCTACCTCATCCTTTTAACTGGAGATGACGATTGAATCCCTACAGTAATACAAATGAAAGGTGCTGTTGGTATATTAACTGTATGAGAAAAGTACTATTGGCTGAGTTGAAATGGCAGGAGTAGATTTTGTGAAAAATTTCACCATCAATCCACCATTTCAGTGATTGTTCTCTAGGAGCTGAAAACCATGTTACTCATTCCAAGTGAAAGCAGGAAGTGTCAAAACTGATGGGCTATGTAGCACTGTGATTCTAAGTTGTTTTTAATTGTTGTTAATTATGTATTTTAAACCATTCTAACCTGCCATGGGACCTCACGGTGAAGTGCAGGTAGGTAGGTAAATAAATAGATAAAAGCATTGTCAGGATCTCTATCCAATCCAAGCCCTTACTCTGATTTTGCTTTGTTACTTCTTTGTGTAGTCAGATTTCATTGGATACATTATAACAATGTGGGTCATCACACTACTTATGTGATCCCTGGTTGGCAGGACTCACATCAGAAAGAACCAGAGCTGGGCTGAAATTTCTCAGAAGACAATTTATTTGGCTACAGATAGGCTGAAGAATTATGAGAGGCCAATTGTTCTCTCATGAATTTTCTTGTTTGTTCCAGCTGAAAACGGTAGATCAGGGAAATAAGTATATGTGAAGTGGCAGTGAACAGCATGTGAAAAGTAAGGAAGTTTCTTTTGCCATACCAAGTGCCATTTTGATCATTTTTGGTCATCAAAAATTGGGACAGTTTTTTATTAATTATATCATTTCAGAATTCAACAATAACCCCATCTCTCAATTAACAATATGTCCTAAGGCCATCATCTAAATCACAGATAAATTTAAGTAAGTTCCATTGAAATCAATGTATAAGAAAAACGCATTGATAGTCCTCCTCTGGGATTATTTTTTTCAATGAAGAGTGGGTTAAAAATCACATACATAGATACATACATGCATATATAGAGTTGTATCAACCTAAGTCCTGCTCAGAGAAGATCCGTTGAACTCAAATTGACTTAACTAACTTCTGTCTTTTATTTAACAACATTTGTATTCCATTTAGACAAAAGACCTCTAAGGGCACAATCCAACTTGTATTTGCTCCGGGTTGGGGGGAGTTGGATGTGGCAGACCCCCAGCTGAGCCAGCAGATTCCCAGCTCCACCTGGCTTGGCCAGCAGAAGCCCCTTGTCCCAGCTGAGCCACGGTGCTTCTGGGTGTCCCACCTGTTGTCGAAAGACTCAGTCGCAGACGTGTCTGTGGTTTTTTCTCTTTTTATTAAAGTCATGAATACATTGAAAGCAGTGCACCTCATTAGCCTAACTAAGCTTGCTAGAACTTTGACCTCAAACTTAACACTGACTAAGCATGCTAACGTGGCACTAAGACGTTGACTCAGCAGCAGGGCTCCCCCCTCAGTCAGCTTAAATAGGTTTGGATTGTGCTTGCACACGGAGGTTCCTCCTCAACTCTGCCTGTTGAACTTCCACCTCTGGTGCCTCAAAATGATTTGATCTCCAGCTCCCCCTCTCATGGAGGGGGGTTTCTAACAGTCAGTTCGGACATGGGAAACTGGGAAGCACTGGGTGGGGAAATGTCCAACGTGCCCGGCTGCATCTCAGAGGCGGGCGGTGGAAGCATGTCCCGCTGGGGAGTGTCCGATGAGCTAGGTGGTGATTCAGCAGGGAAATCAGGAGCACAGGAACTGTACTGTCCAAGATGGGGGTTGGGGCATCCTGCAAGTTCACCCTGCTGTCCTCCCCCACCTCGGCCTCCCAGTGCAAGCACTCATCTTCTGACTCATCTTCAACCAGCCCCTTCCCTTCTGCCTGCCTCACGACACTGGGTCCCTGCCTGCCCAGCCAGGGATCTGCTGCTGAAGCCCAGCCCAGTGGACAAAGGGCAGCAGAAGCCGGGGAAGTCCCCCAAATGCAACTTTCCAGGGGCGTGGCAGAGGTGGAGCTAAATGGAGAGGACTTCTGCTATATCCAACTCCTTTTCAGAGTGCTCCCACAGATCCTGATCCAGTCAAAATTTCCACCGGCCAAAAGGATGGCATAGGTAAATAATTACAATAGCAGTCAATGGGGAGCGCTTGCTCCCCGGTAGGAGTATTTATCAGAGCCAGTTTTTACCTCCCGGCCCCTGTGTGCAGCTCCAGACTGAGCCAGCATTCAGCCAGTTTGGCAGCTCCCAAAAGACAAGTGGATTCCATGGAGCTTCCCGTCAGGTCCTTCTCCTCTGTCCCTCCTGCTGGCTTCCCATGACTTGGATTACTCTGCCCGTGGCTTACAAAAGGCAATCTAAAATATCCATTAAAATACCAATAAAAGCAAACATTAAAAACAAGTTACATATATAAAATAGAATCAATTATTTTTAAAACAATTATACTAAAATCACACGTCAACTCTGCATGCTAAAATTCCATGCTTGGGTAGGCTAGTTGAAACAAAAAGTTGAGTTCATTGAAGTCAGTGGGTCTATTCTAAGGAGGACTTAGCTGGATACAACGTATATTCTACAATGTTGAATTGTTTGCTTCTGTTGAGAATATAGTTGAGAAGGATATCCTTGAAATTTTTTTTCATGGGAAATAGTTAGTCTGGTGTTTTGTCAGAGACCCAAACTAAATAAGTATGTTTTGAGGCATTACATTAATCACCAAAAAGACAATGTTTGAAAGATTACAAATCTAAAAGCCCCCTGGAGGAAAATATACTTTTAATAGGCTTTATCTTTTTTCGTCTTAAGTTCACTCCTCTTACAGGAAATTTGTCGAAAAGGTTGAGTCCTGATCTGCGGAAGAGGCAGTGTTCTTTTCAACTACTCCCCAAGGCCTCATACAATCTTTTCAAATATTAGGTATACAGCAGTCCCTCTGTTGCTAGTTGTAATCTGATTGCATTTGATTCAGTGTACAAAATGTACTCATTATCTCCTTTTATGAAAAGTGTTAGTCACTCCTTGCTACTTAGCCTTTCAAGAATCATACATGCACTATCGTTTCACTGATCACTGAACATCCATCGTTTTTCACCATAATTCCTTCATTTCTCATAATAAAGATAACTGAACAAAGACGCCAGTGAAGAAACCTGGGTTTCTGAGATGTCTAATAACTTGCAATTTGAAAAAGATATATGCATGGACTTGGCAGCTGCAACTTGTACTATCTAATTAGAAGAACATTTGGATGGGGGGGAGGATTTTGCTAGCACTTTCCCTTGGTTGTGGACGGTTTGTTGGTGTTTCAGTATCCTTATTTTTCCATGTTTAAACCACGAGCACCAAGTCGATTACAAGAGATTTGGGCACAGTTTATAAGAGAGAAATGGAAATGGAAGGCTTTAAAGGGTTTTCTTCCTCTAAGGGTCTTACAATGTAGCTGAAGTGAGGTTTCAGTATTGGATTTGAAATGGTTTTTCTATATATTTTTTGTTAAATTGTTTCACGATGTTTCAGAGGAAGCAATCCTTAAATGAAAAGAAATAAATGAATTCCAATCTCTGTTAATATCTATGATGATGAGTGTGTGTGTGTTGTGGAGCATGTTTTTAAATCTGTTTTATATTGTGTGTTTTTAAATCTGTTGTTAAGTCACCTAGAGACCATTGGGTATGAGGTATATAATAAATGTATATACTACTACTACTATTACATCTGGAAGGTCAAAGTTTCCCCACCCCAGTCTTACATGATAACAAATACACATGGGTCAGGAAAGATAACAAATATGCATGGGCCTGCTACTAACAACTCAATTTCAAATCGAAGAGAGACACCGATTGGGATTTTTAAAAATCTCCTTTTAAAAGGCTTGCTGGGAAAGGAAGGTCTTCAGTTTGGTGCCAAAAATATGACAGAGACAGAACCTGTCTTATGTGTAACAGGAGAGAGTTCCACAAGGTAGCTGCTATCATACTGAAGGCTTGATTCCTATACTGTATGGAATAGGTCTCCTGGTGAGTGGTATCTGCATTCAGCCCTCTTCTGCAGAGTGCAGCGATCAGTAAGGGGTGAGATTATATTTTAGGTATCCTGGTCCCAAACAATATATGGCTTTGTATACCAGTACAAACACCATGAGCTTGAAAATGGATTGCCTTCAAGTCGATTCCGACTTATGGCGACCCTATGAACAGGGTTTTCATGGTAAGCAGTATTCAGAGGGGGTTTACCACTGCCTTCCTCTGTTACTATTGCCCTCCAGGGAAGGAGCTGCTGCCTTCCTCTTCCTCCTCCTCCATCCCACCCACCATCAAGGATCTGTTCCCTGGAAGGAGGAAAAGCACAGAAGGTCGCCCAGGAGGAACAGTAATCTGTTTATTTGAGAGCCAGTGTGGTGTAGTGGTTAAGGTGTTGGACTGCGACCTGGGAGACCAGGGTTCGAATTCCCACACAGCCATGAAGCTCACTGAGTGACCTTGGGCCAGTCACTGCCTCTTGGCCTCAGAGGGAGGCAATGGTAAGCCCCCTGTGAATACCGCTTACCATGAAAACCCTATTCATAAGGTTGCCATAAGTTGGAATCAATTTGAAGGCAGCCCATTTCCATTTTCCATGAATAGGGTTTTCATGGTAAGCGGTATCCAGAGGGGGTTTACCATTGCCTTCCTCTGAGGCTGAGAGGCAGTGATTGGCCCACGGTCACCCAGTGAGCTTCATGGCTGTGTGGAGATTCAAATCCTGGTCTCCCAGGTCATAGTCCAACACCATAGCCACTACACCACACTGGCTTTCTCCATGAACTTAGCCCGGTACAGTAGGGCCCCACTCATAAGGCAGGTTCCGTTCCAGACCGCCGCCGTAAAGCGAAATCCGTCGTAAAGCGGAATGCATTGACTAACATTGTCTAAAATGCTGCCCAAAGCCCAAAAAACACTATAAAAGTGGAACAAGCACCGTAGGAGTGGGGCCTTTCTGCAATTGACAACCGCCGTATCGGTGGAACACTGCAAAGTGGAGCGCCACAAAGCGGGGCCCTACTGTAGTTAATTGGAAGTCAGTGCAAATCTTTCAGAAATGGTGTGACATGATGGGTAAGGGCCGTGGCTAAGTGCTAGAGCATCTGTCTTGCACACAGAAGGTTGCAGGTTTAATCCCTGGCATCTCCAGGTAGGGCTGGGAGAGGCTCCTGCCTGAAACCCTGGAGAGCTACTGTCAGTCAGTGTATACAGTACTGTGTTAGATGTGCCAGTATAAGGCAGCTTCCTATGTGAGTAGAAAATCCTGGTGGAGAACTGAAATGTTTATTTCAAGTGCTTTTTTCCAAAGATCTTTGCAAATGATGAGAAAGGATGGATTCAACTCCCCTACGCACGCTTTTCGTCTGTGAAAACGTTCAAGTCAACAGAAACAGCGAACAATGAGAATTATTATTCAATATACTATGTGGAAGATCCCAGGCTCTGATACTATGCATATAATCTGCCTATCATTAACATGGTAAACCCGAATAAATTCTTGGGAGCTGAGGCCTAAAGAAATAGGTAAATTTACCCCAATAAATGACAATCAACATTTTGTATTTTTATTTTTACAAGAGGAGGCTGCACTATTGGCAAAGATTCGTTTTCTTTGAAAGGGGTGGGGCCACAAGGAAGGAGGAATGTGGTTTGAGGAGGAAAGGGAGGGGACAAGGACCCACTGATACTCTGTGTCCAAGGGCCCCCAGAAACCTGGAGCTGGCCCTGTCTATAGGGCAGAACCTGGCTACTTGTGGCACCTTCCTCTGAGCCTGAAGAACCAGTTGTCTTCCACTACACATCACCAGTGCAGCAGCGCTAGGATGACAGACCAGGAGGGAGGCTATGGAACAAAGGAGGAGTGCCCATCTTCAGACCTTTGGGTTGGTCCTTTCAGGCTCTGAAGGGGGTGAAGCCTGGAGGTGGTAATCTGGAAATAGGGGCTTCAAAGGCCGTGGTCTGATCCCCAGCTTTGTTTGGAACAAATTGCTTACTCAGTACTATGGTCCATGATCCAGAAACCTCTGACCAGCCTTGCAGCTTTCTCTGTGGGATCTGGCTTTGGACCTGAAGATGGCACCTCCTCTCCTCCTCCTGCACACATCCCATGACATCTGCCAATCTGCTCCGGAGGGTTGGGGAACCCTCTGATTTAGGGGGGAGGAGAGGGGGTAAAATTTGATTGCACAAGTGTATATCCTTGCACTGATGGGACACATTCATTGGATGGTGCCCTGTGCTTCTTCTTTTATTTTATTTTTTAGAACGCTGATAATTTATGTATAGTATTTAAGATGTCTTGCAAGTCAATAATCGTATATGAAGAATGAAACATTATTCAAAGTGACAACAGTAAAACACAAAAAACCCATCATCGTGTCACATGTTTCAAGAGTATACCCCCATATTTTCTATATCTATATATGCTTTTAAGTACACTGTTCCTTTGATGTCATTTGGTTTGCTTTAATTCTGTATTTTTATGAAATTGGTTGAATCTGTCAGTCATTTTCCTTTCATTTTTTCATGCTAATAGTAACAATAAACAATGAATTTGTTTGTTCTATTTCTTATAATGCAACTATTTCAAAAAGGAAGGCTTCGTGGGAGGAAGCATGTCTAAAACCAGATTTGCATTCCCTCTCCCATTAAAGACAGAACTTGGTTATAAAAACTGTAGCACACTTTCCTAGGAGTAAGCCCCATTGAACTCAGTGGAGCTTACTTGTGAGTAAATATGCGTAGGATTGTTAGTTACCTCCGGTAAAGAATAGGGATCTATCATGGTTGAATTAAGCTTCCATCAAAAGTCACTTCATTAGTTAACAGACTTTGGGGGGAGGGGCGGCGGCGGAGGGAACCTGTTCTAAATTATGTATTGGAACATGGTACACATGATGGAAAACTCTAGTAACTTAATTAGGACTATCTATGCCATTCAGACTTCTGCTAATGAAGACTGATTGTGCCTCTCCCAGTGCCGGTGACTAAGATTATCTTCCTTATTCTGAATTGAAAACTGGATTGTTGCAGAAGTTAACACCCTCCAACTGTGATCAGATCAACTTGCATTACTTATGCTAAGCAGAACAACTAATTGAATAGGAAAGCAAGGTCGGTAGAGAAAGCTCAAAGTACTCTGGAAATTATGTTGCTTGGCTGAAACTGCAGGAAAGAGAGGAGTCTTTTTTCCCCAGAGTGCATTTTGAAGCATTAAAGCTGAGAAACAGCAGGGACCTATCACAGGCCCTCCTGTCTTGAAGTGGATAAAGTGGGCCACCCAGATCTGATCAGATATAACATACTTTTTGCCTACAGAGGAATCTCTTCTGTCTCAGATGGTAAGGCTATTTGTTTCATACCTTCCAGCCTGGTGAGGGTACGAAGGAAAGAGTGTTTATTCCCTGCTTGGAAAAAACAATAGGTCTTTCACATGATATGTCTGAGACAACAAAACAAAGTTCTGTCATTGTAAAAGCCCCAAGATGTTTTTGATGATGCCTGAAGCAGAAAATCCAAATGCCATCTCCTTGATGGCAAAAAATATAACACATCACATTATATATTGGATTGTGCACAACTGAACCAGTGGATGTTTCTGTGAGCAGAAGGTGGGGGGAGATGGCATTTGTTGGTTTCCCCCTACTACTCTAGTGCTCCAGAGGTTTGGGGGACCCATTGGAAGAGTGTGGGAAGTGGTGTGGGAGACTGCAGAAGAAAGGGGAGGAAATCACCTGTTGGATAAAAGAGCCTTCCTTTAGTGGAAAGACACAACCAGATACCCCATTATCAATGACATAATTTACTGCTTTGTTTGTTTAGCTTTTTACCCAAATTAAACATTAGTCCTGCCCCCAAACATTTTCGGGAGTGGTCTGATTGGATTGGAGCCCCTGGATTGGAACCACAGGGCGGATCGGGGGTCTGTCCACAGTAATCCAGGAGGTAAGAAATGGGATCCTGTGCAAGTTTGCTGAGAATGGATTGATCATTTGCATGCTTATGGAGTTCAATGGGATTTACTTCTCTGCAATCATGCTTAGCATAGGTGAAACTGACCTGGGGGAGGAGGAAAAGAGGGGGGAGGGCTGGAGTGGGCAAGGGGGGAGGAAGAAGGAAGAGGGGAGGGCAGGAAGAAGGGAGGAGGAGGAGAGAGAGGGGAAGGGGAAAGGCAGGTCTGATCATTTGCATGCTTATTGAGTTCAACACCACAATATATATAAAGATTTCACATAGAAGAGGAAATATATTGTTGTCTTGAGCAATTGCTTCCTATTTTGTTCTCTTTTTTTTTTACTTTTAGAAACTGTTGGGTTCTTCCAAAGTAAGTGAAGGGCTGGCATCTAGGTCTTTAGTTTGGGTTACTCTGCTTAGACACTGTGAATATTATGTGGCTGCTGTAAAATGTGAAAAGGGAGGAAAGGCTCCCATTGAAGAGGCATTTCCTATCCTAGAATGATTGTGCTTCTCTATGTGGGATGGCATCAGCACCCAATATGGTCAACTGCCGTGGATTGAGTGTCTTGGTAGCGTCTACTGGCACTGATGCCTTTCCTGGGGGAGGGGGGGTCAGTGAATTTTATGGGCTATATTTTAAAATTTCCAAGGATGTCCTGAACCAATTCTACAATGTGTGCTTCATGATATTGTGGATAATTTAAAACAGTGATTGGACAATGCGATTGTAGCCAGATAAGGCCACTGAGAGTGGATGCTGGCATAGGTGGTAGCCCACCAAAGGACATTGTGCCAAGGTCCCACTGCTACTTTATGTCTCCAATCGAAAGATCTCAGCATGTAGCAGTAGGTGACCTGTGTGGCATCATCTGTGTGGAATTAGCAGTAAGGCACATGTGTTGAGCTCACCAAACCATGGGTTAACCCGGTCTGCTTTGAAAACACCGGTAATTGATTCAGTGGGAATGGGGCTAGGCTATCTAAACAGATCAGTGCTTTCAAAAAATAACTGAGCTAACCATTTAGACAGCTTCCAACCATACAGACAGAACTTGCTAATCAAGACTAGCTTGCAGGCACATGACTATTGCTGAAGCTAAGCAATCTTCAGATGAGATGCTGCCTGGGGATTAAGGAGATTGCAGTCCTTGTGAATTCCAATATGAACTGACTTCATTTTCACTTCCCAGATTAATGCGCAAATCAGAACGTAGCTCTCGTTTGGATTTTGTACTTGTCTGAATCAGTAGTCGATGAATCTGTCCATTTTGTTGACTCTCAAACCTCATTTCCCCCCATTCTTTAGTTCAGTTTGCCACATTTCTACATAAGCTAGCATTAAAAGGTTCAGAAGAGGGCAACCAGAATGATCAAGGGGATGGAGCGACTCCCTTATGAGGAAAGATTGCAGCATTTGGGCCTTTTTAGTTTAGAGAAAAGGCAGGTCAGAGGAGACATGATAGAAGTGTATAAAATTATGCATGGCATTGAGAAAGTGGATAGAGAAAAGTTTTTCTCCCTATCTCATAATACTAGAACTCGTGGGCATTCAAAGAAGCTGAATGTTGGAAGATTCAGGACAGACAAAAGGAAGTACTTCTTTACTCAGCACATAGTTAAACTATGGAATTTGCTCCCACAAGACGCAGTAATGACCACCAGCTTGGATGGCTTCAAAAGAAGATTAGACAAATTCATGGAGGACAGGGCTATCAATGGCTACTAGCCGTGATGGCTGTGCTCTGCCACCCTAGTCAGAGGCAGCATGCTTCTGAAAACCAGTTGCCAGAAGCCTCAGGAGGGGAGAGTGTTCTTGCACTCGGGTCCTGTTTGAGGGCTTCCCCCAGGCACCTGGTTGGCCACTGTGAGAACAGGATGCTGGACTAGATGGGCCACTGGCCTGATCCAGCAGGCTCTTCTTATGTTCTTACACCTCACAGTTAAATTATGGAATTTGCTCCCACAAGAGGCAGCGATGGCCACCAACTGGATGGCTTTAAAAGAGGAATAGACAAATTCATGGAGGATAAGACTATTGGTGGCTATTTGCCATGATGGCTATGATCTGTCCCCACTATTTTAGGCAGTATGCTTCCAAATACCAGTTGCTGGAAACCACGGGAGAGGAAAATGCTCTTGCGCTCAGGTCCTGCTTGTGGACTTCCTGAACATCTGATTGGCCAGTGTGAAAATAGGATGCTGGGGTAGATGCACCACTGGCCAATTTCCTGTATGGTAAGTATCAAAATGCAATTAAAATAGGTTTTTTGAGTTAAAATAGTTTAGAAATTTGCATTTAAATACATATTTTGGAAGTATTTTTCCCTTTAGATACACATTTCTAAACTATTTTAACTCAAAAAACCTGTTTTAATTGCATTTTGATACTTAAAAAAAAAAAAAAAGCCAAGATCAGTGTTGTAAAATTGGACTAGGGAAGGGGAGAATTCATTTGTGTGCAGAACCTGCCTAATTTGCACTTCCTGAACCAACACGCAAGCCAAAACAGAGCAAAATGCCCACTTCTCCAAACTTTGTGTTTCAGTTCTCCAACTAAAATATGATCATATTAGATAGAAATGTGCACTGATGCATCTTAGTGAAAACCGCTTGCAAAAATGTGTACGTTAGAAAAAAATTAGAAAAAATATAGAAGATGATTTTTCATGTGGTCTTATATATGGACATCCAATGAAGTTGAATGTTGGAAGATTCAGGACAGACAAACAAGGGTGTCATTGTCCAGGGTCTTGATGGGTCTTGGACTCTTCACTTTTTTTGGAAGCAAGGTCCCAGCAGGGTCCCTATGTCTCCAGCATCCTATGGGCTGATCCACATGAAAGTGCAGTGTGTTAGCTGCTGAGTAGAGTCTTCTAACTTGCTTCCTAGTCGTTTCCTGCCAGTTGGTAGCTAACACTCTCCCCTTTAATGCTTATTGGCTTCTAGGGACACCTGTTGTTGTAGGAGAAAGCATTAACAAGGATTTTATTCTCAACCCAGCAGCAAAAAAGGGGGTGGGCTGTGACTGTGATTATCATGATTCGACTATCATGATGGGACCCTGCACTTCTGAATTCACCACTGCACTACTACAGACAAAAGAAAGTACTTCTTCATACATAGATAGAGGTGATCCCGTGGACATAGTGTACTTAGACTTTCAAAAAGCGTTTGACAAGGTACCTCACCAAAGACTTCTGAGGAAGCTTAGCAGTCATGGAATAAGAGGAGAGGTCCTCTTGTGGGTAAGGAATTGGTTAAGAAGCAGAAAGCAGAGAGTAGGAATAAACGGACAGTTCTCCCAATGGAGGGCTGTAGAAAGTGGAGTCCCTCAAGGATCGGTATTGGGACCTGTACTTTTCAACTTGTTCATTAATGACCTAGAATTAGGAGTGAGCAGTCAAGTGGCCAAGTTTGCTGACGACACTAAATTGTTCAGGGTTGTTAAAACAAAAAGGGATTGTGAAGAGCTCCAAAAAGATCTCTCCAAACTGAGTGAATGGGCGGAAAAATGGCAAATGCAATTCAATATAAACAAGTGTAAAATTATGCATATTGGAGCAAAAAATCTTAATTTCACATATACGCTCATGGGGTCTGAACTGGCGGTGACCGACCAGGAGAGAGACCTCGGGGTTGTAGTGGACAGCACGATGAAAATGTTGACCCAGTGTGCGGCAGCTGTGAAAAAGGCAAATTCCATGCTAGGGATAATTAGGAAAGGTATTGAAAATAAAACAGCCGATATCATAATGCCGTTGTATAAATCTATGGTGTGGCCGCATTTGGAATACTGTGTACAGTTCTGGTCGCCTCATCTCAAAAAGGATATTATAGAGTTGGAAAAGGTTCAGAAGAGGGCAACCAGAATGATCAAGGGGATGGAGCGACTCCCTTACGAGGAAAGGTTGCAGCATTTGGGGCTTTTTAGTTTAGAGAAAAGGCGGGTCAGAGGAGACATGATAGAAGTGTATAAAATTATGCATGGCATTGAGAAAGTGGATAGAGAAAAGTTCTTCTCCCTCTCTCATAATACTAGAACTCATGGACATTCAAAGAAGCTGAATGTTGGAAGATTCAGGACAGACAAAAGGAAGTACTTCTTTACTCAGCGCATAGTTAAACTATGGAATTTGCTCCCACAAGATGCAGTAATGGCCACCAGCTTGGACGGCTTTAAAAGAAGATTAGACAAATTCATGGAGGACAGGGCTATCAATGGCTACTAGCTGTGATGGCTGTGCTCTGCCACCCTAGTCAGAGGAAGCATGCTTCTGAAAACCAGTTGCCGGAAGCCTCAGGAGGGGAGAGTGTTCTTGCACTCGGGTCCTGCTTGCGGGCTTCCCCCAGGCACCTGGTTGGCCACTGTGAGAACAGGATGCTGGACTAGATGGGCCACTGGCCTGATCCAGCAGGCTCTTCTTATGTTCTTATGTTCTTAAGTGTGGTTTCAGTCATCATGACATAAATGCTTGTCCTGCATATGGGAAGGAATGCAGAAGATGTGGCAAACTTAATCATTTTGCTAAAATGTGTAAAACTAGAGATAGAAAACTTCAACGCAGACAAATGTTCTCAGTAGCAGATACAACTAAAAATGCTAATGATTTCATCATTGGCACATTAAATTCTACAGCTCTGGAAGATAAATGGCGTGTGGATCTTCTCATAAATGATCACAAGTATGTGACCTTTAAGATTGACACAGGAGCACAGGCTAATGCAATGTCTTTTAAAAAGCCTTGCAAGCTAAACCACTTCAGCATTCAAATGCCAGATTAATAACCTACTCTGGAGAAAGACTACATGTGTCTGGTAAATGTAACCTGGATTGCAAATATAAAGATCAAAGAGCTGAGTTGGAATTTCACATAGTAGACTTTGATGCACAAGCTGTACTCGGTCTCCGGGCTGTGACTAATTTAAATTTGGTGCAAAGAGTTAATTTAATGAAAAGAGCTCCAGTAGATCAATGGGATGTTGCAGTTGAATACAAAGATGTATGTTGCTTACCAGAAAAATAAGCCATCAAAATCAACCCACAGGTTCCACCTGTAATTCATGCACCTCGGAAGGTTCCAGTGGCACTAAGGGATAAAGTCCAAAAGGAACTGACTCATATGGAGCAATTGAAAGTCATAGTTAAGGTAAAAGAACCTACAGAGTGGGTGAATTCAATTGTGGTTGTAGACAAGCCTGGCCAGGACCAGATAAGAATATGTTTAGATCCAAGAGATATGAACAGAGCAATTTTAAGAGAACATTTTCAATTGCCTACTGTAGAAGAAATTTCCAGTAAGCTATCAGAAGCAGACTTGTTTACGGTTCTTGATGCCAGTAGTGGATTCTGGCAAATTCAGCTAGATGACAACAGTTCCAGGCTATGCACATTTAATACACCTTTTGGCAGGTACCGATTTACAAGAATGCTATTTGGTATCTCTTCAGCTCCTGAGGTCTATCAGAGGATGATACAACAGACATATGAGGGTATTGATGGGGTCACATGCTACATAGATGATATCCTGGTTTGGGGGAAGACCAAACAGGAACATGATGAGAGACTGAAGAGATTTCTGGACAGGTGACGAGAGAGGAATCTGAAACTGAACAAAGTGAAATGCAAATTTGCCATGACTGAAATAAAATATCTAGGACACATCTTAACCAAAGAAGGACTAAAACCTGATTCATCTAAAATAGAGGCCATCACTGATATGCCCAGTCCAAGTAACAAAGCTGATCTTCAAAGATTTCTAGGAATGGTGACTTACCTAGCAAAGTTTATCCCAAATTTGTCAACAGTAACAACCCCTTTAAGACAGCTGTTGGCCCAAGATGTTGAATTTTGCTGGATGTCAGTTCATGAAACAGCATTCACACAGTTGAAAGAACTATTAACAAAAACTCCTGTTCTGAAATATTATAATGTGAAAGAACCTGTAACTCTGTCAGTGGACACTAGTTCTACAGGCTTAGGTGCTGTACTGTTGCAAAGAGGTGCACCTGTTGCATATGCTTCTAAAGCAATGACTGCGGCCCAACAGAACTATGCTCAAATAGAAAAGGAAATGTTGGCAATAGTGTTTGGATGCACAAGATTCCATCAATTTCTCTATGGCAAAAAAAGTGACTGTGGAAACGGACCACAAACCATTGGAGGCAATTGTCATAAAACCTTTCCATAATGCACCTCCAAGAATCCAAAGATGGCAGTTAACACTGCAGAAATATCAATTACAAGTGCACTATAGACCAGGCAAAGAATTAATGATTGCTGATACCCTGTCCAGGGCATATCTTGAACAGGGGGAAGGAATAAGTTCTGAAGAAGCTGAGGTTGCTGTTAACCTCATGTTATCTTATTTACCAATCTCCAAATCAAAACTGAAAGAATTTCAGGTGGCTACTGAAAATGATAGCATTTTGCAAATCCTGAAAAATGCCATTTTGCAGGGGTGGCCAGATAGAAGAGTAGAAGTTCCAGAGTGTATACGTGTTTATTGGAATTACAGAGAGTAATTCAGTGTTCATGATGGACTCATTTTTAAAAGTGACAGAATCGTAGTACCACAAGATTTGAGGAAAGAGATATTGAATATTATACATGAGAGTCATCTGGGTGTTGAATTATGTAAAAAGCAGGCATGAGAAGCTATATATTGGCCAGGTATGTGTGCCCAAATTGAAGAATTGGTACTGTCATGTACCACATGTCACACCTTCAGAAATAAAAACCAAAAAGAACCAATATTACCTCATGAAATTCCAAGAAGACCTTGGCAGAAGCTAGAAATGGACTTGTTTGAATTTGAAAGAAAGGACTATCTACTTTTGGTTGATTATTATTCAAAATATGTGGAAATATGTTTGCTTGAAGACACTACAAGTAGATCAGTAATTTTACACTGCAAATCTATATTTGCAAGACATGGTATACCTGAAGAGGTTGTCAGTGATAATGGCCCTCAGTTTTGCTCTAGAGACTTTAAAATGTTTGCCAAAGATTTGGACTTTGTTCACACAACATCCAGTCCACTATTTCCTCAATCAAATGGAACGGCAGAAAGAGCGATCCAAACAGTAAAGAGGATTCTTAAGAAATCTAGTCTGAATAACACAGATCCTTATCTTAGTTTATTGGATTACAGAAATACGCCTACAGTAGATACAGCCTCACCTGCACAACTTTTAATGGGGAGACATTTAAGAACCAAGTTGCCTACCTCAGCACCATTGTTACTACCTCAGCAGGTAAAAGGTGACATACAGACACATCTGAAGAGAAGACAAGAAAAACAGAAGCTTTACTTTGACAAAGGTTCAAAGCCTTTACCACCTTTGCGGGTTGGTGATTCTGTTAATGTTCGGCAAGATGGAGTGTGGAAACCAGCGAGAGTAACAAAACATGACTCCAAGATCATATTTGGTTCAGACTGGTGATTTAGCTGTCTACAGATGGAACAGAAGAGATCTTCAAAGCACTCCAAGTTGTGAACCAAAAATGGATGAGACTACTGAGACTGCAACTGCACCTCCATCAGAGGTAGACCTATCAGAGTCTCAAGACAACAAAAGTGGAACAGCTGTAGCACAAAGTGCCAGTGATATACCAGAAAAGATTTTGGACTCTGAGTTACCTGTTACTACATCAAGAGGCAGAGTGATCAGAAAACCAATTCGATATAGACAGTAGTTTCTATCTTTTTCTTTTTTTAAAAAAAGGGAGATGTAATGTGAGTAGGAACTCAAGTGAATTAGAAGTAATTGTATGGGGGAATCAGTTGGAGGTGGGACCAGTAGGAAAATGAAAGTAGTTTTTGGTTATGCAGCAACACACTGTGAAGTAAAGTTTGTTCCTTCTAACCAGCATTTGTGGTTCATTTCAAATCTTGCAAATATTACAGGGTTGTGTATAACTCTGATTATTCTCTATAATCCCTCATCACCCCTCAGTTCTTCCCCTTCCCCCAGGCTGGCTTGTTTTGGTTCTTATATGGTTGGAGGAGACGCTGTATGGAGAATCAGAGGGCAGTGAAATCTGTCCCTTCCTTTCTTCCTTCCTCTGCAAACCACCTTCACCAATTGAGAACCCCATATTTTCCCTATAGCGTATACTTCTGTCTGAAGTATCATTTTAAACAACATGTTTTAGAAGGGGAATGCAGCAATAATGAGATTTTCATGATCTAAATTTCCTATGAATATTGATCTTTGCTTGTATTGTATTTTAACTTTTTTGTGCTATGGTTGTTATTATTTTTAAAGTGTTGCAAACTGCTTGGATGGTTTTAATGAAATAGCGGTATACACATACATTTTCAAACAAACAAACTAGTGAAATGCCTGCCACTCTGAAGGACAGAGTAAAGGTGTGTCTGTATACTGCAGGGATGCCTGGAAAGAGTGGTGGCCCTCACAACTGTGGCTCAGATTACAGGCAAGTTATCAGATAGGAAAAACCTTATCTACTTTTTATATGCTTTAATTGTGCTTTTGCTTACTATGTTATGTGGACTTCTTTTTTTCTTATTGTGGATTTTATGTTTTTTAGCTGCTTTGAACATTTTTTATGGAAAGGCAAAAATAAAATAAAATAAATAAAAATAACAAATAAAATAAAAAGCCATCAAGAAGAGGGGAGTTCTTCAGCAGCTGTTTAAAAGCTGAGAGCAATGGGGGAAGCCATGTAGTACAACCACAGATGTCCAGTGCCAAGGAATGATGCTGTATAAGTCCAGCACTTATTGATGCCACTGCACTGGCAATCAAAAGACATTCAGGACCCATCTGCACCATACATTTAAATCAGTGTCATACACTTTAAACAGTCATGGCTTCCCCCCAAAGCATCCTGGGAACTGTTGTTTGTTAAGGGTGCTAAGAGTTATTAGGAGACCCCTATTCCCCTCTGAGAACTACAGTTCCCAGAGTTTCCTGGGAAAAGGGATTGATTGTTAAACCACTCTGTAAATTGTAGCTCTGTGAGGGGAACAGGAGTCACATAACAACTCTCAATGCCTTTAGCAAGCTACAGTTCCCAGGATTCTTTGGGAGATGCCATAGTTATTTCAAATGGTATGATACTGCTTTAAATGTATTGTTGCACGCCTCCCCAATCTCCGAGCAATGAGATTTCAGGTGTCCCTGTGCTTGTCCTGGGCTTGGTTTCCTTGGGAAGAAGGTCAGCGGAGACTGTGGTGTCTTTATGAAATATGGTTTATTTATTTACACACATTCCAACCTGAGCTTAGGATGGAGAGGTTCAAGGCATCAGCAGTCCAATATCCAGCTTTTCCATCAGGGTTACAGGAGGCACCCCAAAGCCATGGTGCAGAGAGTCAGCCTCTCTGCCTGCCTCCAGTCCCCAGCCTTTCTCCAACACAACTCAACACACACTAAAAACACAAACCTCTCCTAGCTGCCAGGAGGGGGGGGAAGGCTCTCTTGAAGAGTTTCAATGACAAAAGAATCTTCCTGGCCCATTCACCAGTTGCTGGGCACCTGATAGACCCATTAACAAACCTGGGCACTCTATTGGCTTAACAAAAGAAACCCATCTGGCCAGCAGAGCCACCCCTCACCCCAAGGCACAGGGTTCCCAAATCAGAGGGTGGAAGGGGACCCACAGGAATCATCATTCCAACCCCCAAACTCACAACAGTATAGCATAGATGGGGCCTCTATTTGTTCTGGTGGTTGGTCCTCCAACTATTCCAACCATCCAGTTATCCATGGGTTATCAGGATACTATTCTGAGGCCAGGTTAGAGAAATCAAAGAAGAGGCTTCCTATCTGTACTATAGCCCATTATATAGTGTCAATAGAGTTGGTCAAATCTGCTGTAAAATCTTTGGTCTTTGTGTTTCAGAGACTGTGAAAAATAGGACAAAATCATCAAAGCTGTTCTATGGGGGGGAAATGCAAATATGTTTTCTGGACATTTAGGAGCTGTTTCCTCCTGCAGTTCTCCATGCAGCACAGGCAGACTAAAACCATTGGCTGGCACAAGTGTGTGTATATATGTTTGCGTGTGTGCATGCATGAGACAGTGAGCCAGAGAAGCTGCCAGATGGAAGCTGTTGGAAGAATGATGTTCTCTGACCTCTTCAGCGATTTGGCATGAAGAAAAACTCATCCATTTTTTTGTTTGTCCGAAACAATGTTCTTCCATTAAACTGATGATACGGAGTTATTCTCTTCCAGACGATACCTGATGAGTACACGGAAACGTCACTGCTATATGCTTATGGGTAGACGCCAATCAAATAGGAAAATATTGTTTATATTTTGCCAGCTGTCTAGATTGGCGCTGATATGGACTTAAGCTAGGGCAATACAAAGCCTTTTGTTTCCATTGTTTTCTGGAGTCAGAGACCCCCGTTAATCTTCCCTTTCCCTACAATGTGTTTTAATTCTCATGTGTACACATCTATTAATGCATTCCTTTCTCCTGTGCTTTTTATTACCCTCTTGCTTTACATTATTGGAATCTTACGTATACGACATCCATTATTTATTATTGTTGTATTGGTAGTCATTGTGAAGTAGAAAACTCATTTCCCCCCCATAACAGTTTGTTTCCTTTTCATTTTCTTTTTGCCTCAGGCATTTCAATAGGCTCGAGTGGGGGAAAGACAACAGGCAGACAGAGACAAAGGACTTTCCCTCACCCCCCTTTCGTCATTTGGAAATACTATGGCTTTATCAATAGCAGACTTCAGCCAGGATACCTGCTGTTTTCCATCTAGATGAGAAATGACAGACAAGGCAAAATGTGTCAGGTTTTTTTTTCTTTGCATGCAAACAAGGGAGTTTGAGAGGGGGGAGTATAGGCATTTGCAAAAGGAAACATCGTTCAGGGGAGCATAATCTAAGACACCGCATCAGAAGCAAGAAGATGGAATTACAAATTAAAGCCTGTAAAAAATTGGAAGGACTGTTTTGAAACGGTGCTGCAGGAGGATGCTGGCAGTGCCAATCAGTAGGCTGTAGCAGCTCTGTTTAAATTCCTGGAGCCTCTCCAGACCCTTCTAATGTGAATAGTCATAGGAACAAACATTATCCCAGACAACGTCCTAGATTGTTTGGCAGCTTCCCCTCCACACTTTGACATGAAGCATAGATAATGTCTTTTCCTTTGAAAGCTGAAAATCAGGCCCAATGACTTCCAACTCTCAGATGACATATCAGCTATCAGCTCCAGCTACAGGCTGTTATACCCCTCTGTACCTTGGAACAGTCAGGTTTACTTAAAGCACACCTCCATACATAAATGGTCTGCAGCCAAAGTTGCCGCATTTGTTTGCTTTTAAGGTACAACTTTGTGCCATTTGTGAACTGATATGCCAACCCTCTTTCTCTTTATTAGGGATGAGATCCATTGGCTGGTGCTGGTTTTGAAGTATTCAATCGACCTAACAGGCTGATATCAATTCAAGTTCATTCTTTGTCTGCTAGCCACTGCTTTTTACCAATCTAGTTTTCCCCCTCAAAAAATATATTGATATTAATAACAATTTTGAAGGAAATATTGATAAAGATCATTCTTAATATTGATATTTTAGAGGTGGGTGGTTTTTTTTAATCCATTTTTGAAAATAGCTCCAGAAAATCATTACATAAAATTACAATCTGCAACAATAGAGAATAAGCAAATTAACTGAAAAATCTGCACCAAATCTGAATTGGGCAGAATCCTAGCACATCCTTACTCTCTATACTGCAATTCTCTGTAAGTTCTAAACCAGGAATAGTGAAGCTGGGCCCTCCAGATGTTGTTGAATTCTAAATCTGAAGCCAGCATGGACAACGGCCAGGGATACGCCCGTTAATTGTCCCAGCCGCCCTGGGCTCCTACTGGGAGGAAGGGCGGGATATAAATCAAACAAACAAACAAATGAACTCTGGTAATGCCTCTTGCAGAAGCCCAGGGCGGCAAACAAAAGCAGTAAAAACACTTTAAAACATCATAAAAACAGACCTTAAAATACATTAAAACAAAACAACTTTAAAAACATTCTTTAAAAAAGCTTTAAAAACATCTTAAATAAAAAGGGTTAAAAAACATATTGTCTAGAGAAAAAAACATATTAAAAGCAATTCCAACACAGACTCAGAGTTCCAGGACATATTCCAGCCAGGACATATTCCATTCAATGAGGGCGTAAAGCAGAGCTGGTAGCACCCATAAGGGGTGTAGCTGGGGAGGATGTATCACCTGGAGAGATTTTCAAGGGCCACATATAGAGGTCTGAAGGGCCACATCCCCCCCGCCCCGGCCTTAGGTTCCCTATTCCTGTCCTAAATCCTGGAGCCACCCTCCTCTGGCTCTTTCAAGCTCTATCATTTCGAATTGATGTAGCCAACTATCTCTATACTACAGTTAGGTTTCAGAACCAAATGTTCCCGCATCAGTTCTTTGTGAGTATTCTCAGCCCATGCTGCAATAAGCATCCTTTCCCCCCCATACATGTAAGGCATTATTGCTGCATGGAATTTTATAGCTAGAAGTAAACATATGCAACAGCGTCTCTGTATTCAGCAGACGTCTGGACCCTGGTTTTATCAAATGGAGAAACTTCCACCTAAAAATCTTGGCGTCATTCCATGACAAAATCTACATAGGCATCAGAACTGGCCATCCCTGAATATTTTGGCACTACTTGTCTATCATACTGTGCCAATCAAGTGATGCAAACTGGGGCTCTTCCAGATCCAGATCTTGTAGTATACCTAGACTATAAGCCTCAAGCTGCTTCCTCTAGAACCATACAAATTAATGGGGCTGCTAAAGAGACTTCAAGGTCATGGGTAAGGCAATTATAAGGATGTAAGAAGAGTTCTGCTGAATCTGACATAGGAAGCTGCCTTATACTGAGTCAGACTATTCGTTTATCTACATGAGTATTGTCTACACTGATTGGCAGCAGCTCTCCAGGGTTTCAGACAATGACGGTCCTGCCCATTTGGTAGGGGCAGGTTTGCCTACACCCTATTTCTAGGAAGGCTCGGGAAGGTTCCAGAAATTGTGTAAGAGGTCAGGTGGGGTATCTTGACCAATGGGGTAAGGGTTTTGAGCGGCTATATATAGCCTGCTCCGCTTTAAGAGCGCGCCTTTTTTGCCTTGCGGCACGTTAAGAAAAGGCTCCTTGGGTCTCCTGCTGCTGACCGTCTTTGGTGAATTTTCCTTGTAGAGGTTTCCTGCTTTCTACTGCCGGTACCCTCGTGCCTTGTTTAACTTTGCTTTCTCATCAGCTGAGAGGCGGGTGTGGGGCTTGCCTATTGGCGTTAGTGCCTCATCTTACCTACTTCCCGGGCGTTCTTTCTGTTTGTTGCAGCCTTCCTCTTTTTCCCGCGTGTCAGCTGGGCAGCGGTGTTCGACCGGCTGCCTCGGCTTGCCGGCTGGCTCTGGCGCTGGGGCGCTGAGCCTGCACGTGGCTGCTTCCTGGAGTTCTCCCTCATCGCCTTCCTTTTGTTGGGCCCCGTTTTCCCGCGCGTCAGCTGTGCAGCGGTTGCAGTGTTGCTTGCTAGCTCTACTGCTGCTGCGCTGAGCCTACACGTGGCTTTCTATAGGACTTCTCACACTTTGCCTTCTGTTGTTGGCCCCTTTCCGTTTGTCAGCTCTTCCTGGAGCTGGCTGTTTGCAGGTGCGTTCCAGCACCAATCCCACCCCATTTATTTCAGGGGCCTTCCTTGCACCCTATTGGGGCCTTGCTAGAGTGGGTTTTAAGCAAGTGCTTTGCACAAGCAACCCCCCTTTGTGGATGGTAACCTTCATTAACCCCTCCCCCTCCATTCAGCCTGCTACATAATTCTTCCACCCCTTTTTGGATTGTGGGGAGTTGGGTTGTTTACCCCTCCCCTTAGCCCCCTCCCTTATTCCTTTTGCCTCTTTCATGGGGGAGGTGTGAGTTGCTCACAAGGGTGGGGGGTGTCTGCTTGTTTTGTCTTATTAATTAATTATATATAATATTATTTTATTATTAAATATATAAATAAATAGATACGTACATGAATTAATTTTCAGATATTTCTAGATATATAATATCATTTTATTATTATTAAATAAATAAATACATGAATTCATTTTAATATTTATAGATATGTATTTAGATTCCCCCCGTTCCTTTTGCTTTTTTCGCGTAGGAGGGGTGAGTAGCTTGGAAGGGGGGGGTGGCTGCTTGTTTTGATTTCTTAAATTCTTTATTATATATGGAATGATTTTATCATTATTATATGAATAAATACTTTGATAATATATAAATTAATTTTAAAATCTTTATAGATATATGCATAATCATATATAGATATATGAAGCTTATTCTGGCGGGTAGCATTGCGGATGTAGGTTTTAGATTGATCTTCGTTGTTGCTTATCCCCATATCATTTATTTTATATACTTAGTTCTGTTTGTATTCCTGCATGCATGTTTTGTATTTTAAAATGATGTTCTCGATCATGTAGCTTCATAATTTGTTGCATTTCTTATGCATGGAGGAAAAGTATAGATGCTTCTACAATAGCGTCTCTAAAGGGCAATAGTTTATTTTAAGGTGAGTATAGAAAAATCCCACATCTCATATTTCTTTTGCGGTTTTTTTTTAAAATATGTGAATAGGTGTGATTCCGAGAAAGGTAATCTGTGCTATGTAAGCTTATAGGAAATGCTCTGCAGCCAGGTGAACTCATTGTTGTGGCATTCTGAGCCAAGCAGAAAGGAAATGCCCTACAGCCAGGTAAACTCATAGTTGTGGCTTTCTGGGAGCCAATATGTTTAAGGTTAATATATATCTTTCCTGTAGTTTTAAATGCTCTGTTTTATCCCTGAAATATCTAAAATGAAACATTATGCTTAATTTGAGATTGACAGTTTATTGGTCCTTGATTAAAGTGCTCCTCTAGCATTAGGTAAATCTTTATTATGACGCTTTTCCACGGAATTTTAAATCAATTTAACTTTATTCCACAAACATGAATTGTATACTGCTTGTTTCACAAGATACAGGTACCCTCTTCAATCGCATCTATTTCATGGCAGTCTCGTGTACACTGGGCGCTGCTACCAATTTTCTTCAGCGGCCGTTCTTTCTTCAAAGAACAGAGGACTTCCTCCTGTAGCCTGAACTGCAGGTAAGTTTTGATACAGGCTGTAGTTGATAATTTGGTGTCAATTCAGGAGCTTGGGCGTGCCAAATAATGGCTGGCTGCCTTTAGGTGCCTGGGGGCTCACTATAGAATTTATTTTCTTGGATTATCTTCCTACAGTGCCAGTGGTACATATGTGGCCTTCTGCCCTTCAGATCTGCATGATACGTTCAGTGCAGCACTTGGCTATGGTTATGGGGTAAATCCCCAGACCCTCAACGCTATTTGAGCTATGCGCTTTGTGCATGCGTTTATTCTGCAAAGTATAATACAATATCTATTCATCACTTGCTATGTCTGGGTTTACGTGCAGTCAGGAACCCATTTTATGAATATCATAAAGGGGTTGGTTACATTTCACTCGAATGCCACCTGATCTTATGAGGCCATTTCCCCCCCCCCCAATGAACGAATGATGTACACCTTGTTGCAGTTTATTATCTACTAAAGAGGGCAGGACATTACCATTGGGAATATATCTTGCCTCCTTTCTGCCTTTGTCATTAATTTTCTGACCAAGTGCATTAGGGAACCCATTTCATGAAAACCAAAGGGTGTTAGTTGCATTCCACCCTGAGACCGCCTGGTCCTATGTGGCCATTTGCCCCGGATGTGCTATCGATACTCCTGCCTTCAATGATTCTTAGTTCCCCCCCCCCTTACAGGACAGTTGTCCTGGGCGGTGGCCTTAATAATATTTTCAGTGAGCCTTTTGCCCTGGAAAAATTAGCTTTCTGGGCAAGTCATTGTAAAATTTGAGCCCTGCGCTTATATTGCCGTGCTGGTTTTTTTTTTTTTTTTTAGCGCATATGCTTTATATGGACCAGTGGGCTAGTGACTGAGTGGTTAAGCTGAGGGGCTGCCCATCGCCCACTCTGTCTCTGGTTTCCCTCGGATAGAGTTTTTTCTCTGTTAGGCCAGTGGGCCAGTACTATCTTTTCATATTCATTAATGGCTACATATTGATTTAATTTTGATTATTGCTATGTTGTTCGTATGGCCATTATGTTTAGAGGTTGCATTTCTTTCATACAGGAGCGGCTGCGACAACTGCCCTAGCGGGCATGCGTTCTGGAAGTATTCTGATATTTATGCTATATTCAAAAGGGCAAAATTAATTCTGTCATAATTATCGCTTGACACTCTCTGCGCTGGCCTTTAATCCAAGGCAAGAGGAATGCAGGATCATTCTGTAGATTTAGGGTCAGAAAGGTCCTTGAGGGTTGGTTGTGTTCCGCTCCCAAGGCCACTGACCGGAGGAGGCTAATCACACCCGATGTCCTCCTTCAGATCCTGCCTTTATTTAGGTCAATGTGCTCATCTCTGTATGAGTCGCACCTGTTCGCCGCAGTAACTCTGACGATGTTCTATGGTGCTTTTCGCCCTAGTGAAGTATTGGTTTCCTCAAAGCACGATGTGTCCTGTAGTGCTTTATGCTGGCGATTGCACGTTAGGTGCAGATTTAATGAGGTTTTCCTTAAATGTCTTTAAGACTGATCAATGGGGCCGTGGCAGTTCTGTATCTTTATTTAGTTGCCAGGTACCTGAACTATGCCCAGTTTCCGCTATGCGGCAATTTTGTGTGTGTGTGTGTGTGTGTGTTTCAGGCCAGCGGGCCAGCGTTATCTCTTATACATGCAGATAGTTCTGCCCTGACTCAGTTTCAATTTTGGGCCGTTGTTCGGTGGGCCTTGTTGGCCAGTGGTTGCGATGCTGGAGTCTTTGGGCTGCATTCCTTTCACATTGGAGTAGCTACGGCCGCTGCCCTCGTGGGCATGAGCATCGAGGACGTCCAGACGATTGGCAGGTGGCGTTCTTCAGCTATAACTTCTGCCCTTGCTCTCAGAGGGCATACCAGCGTGCCTTGGGAACGTTCAGGCGTTCCATGCCAGTAGTGCTTTGCCTCCTGTATGGCCTATCCCTGTTTCACATTTGCTGCAGTTTAAGTTACATCTGAAAGGGCAATCTCATTCTGTTTCTACCATCGCCGGACACCTCTCTGCGCTGGCCTTTATTTCCAAGGCAAGAGGATTGCAGGATCATTCTGTAGATTTTAGGGTCAGAAAGGTCCTTCAGGGTTGGTCGCGTTCCGCTCACAGGCCCGCTGACCAAAGGAGGCCAATCACGCCCGATGTACTCCTTCAGATCCTGCCTTTATTTAGGTCTCTGTGCTCATCTCAGTATGAGTCGCACCTGTTCGCCGCAGTAACACTGACGATGTTCTATGGTGCTTTTCGCCTTAGCGAAGTATTGGCTTCCTCAAAGCACGATGTGTCCTACTGAGCCTTTTGCTTTGGCGATTGCACGCTAAGTGCAGAGATAGTTAGGCTTTCCCTTCGAGTCTCTAAGACTGATCAAAAGGGCCGTGGCAGTATTATTTCATTGAGAGTTTGCCAGGTCCCTGAATTGTGCCCAGTGGCTGCAGTGCGTTTATTTCTGTCAATGAGGCCAGCGGGCCAGCGTTACCTCTTTATACATGCGGATGGTTCTGCCCTGACTCAATTTCAATTTTGGGCCGTTGTTCGGCGGGCCTTGTTGGCCAGTGGTCACGATGCTGGAGTCTATGGGCTGCATTCCTTTCAGATTGGGGCGGCTACGGCCGCCGCCCTCGTGGGCATGAGCGTTCAGGACATTCAGGCGATTGGAAGGTGGCGTTCTTCCGCTTTCAAGTCTTATGTCAGGTATTGATTCTGATGTATTGTTTTTTCTTTTCTTAGGTGTGCTGAGCCTTCCTGTGCCTGCGAGGGTCGTCATGTGTAGCCACTCTATTTTATTTTGGCCACATCGGAGAGCCTTCTCTACGCTTGCTGGGACACAGCTGCCGCTTTCCGCTAGAGCAACAGTTGGCTGGGAGGCTCAGAGGGGCATGCTTTGGGATGCGCTCATGCCTTTGGTGTGTCGCCTTATGGCATCGTTTAACTGGCCACATGTGTTGGTGGTTCATTTAGGGGAAAACGACTTGGTGCAGTGGCCAGGTATGGATCTGCTGCTTAGGATCACCCAGGATTTTAATGCTCTCATCCAGTCATACCCGGATCTTGTTATAGTGTGGTCCGACATGCTGGTGCGACGTGTTTGGAGGGGTGCAATGCACCCCAACAGGATCGACAGATCCAGAAAGTGGGTAAATAGGAAAGTTAGGAGTTTAGTTTTGTCATTGGGTGGGGCATATATTCCTCATGACAGAATCCGTTTTCATGCACCGCATCTGTTTCGAGATGATGGTGTCCATCTTTCGGATATTGGGTGTGATTTGCTATTGGAGGATTTTAGGTTGGGTTTGGGGGCTTTGTTTTCTTTGGGTTGAGGGGACCAAGCTTCAGCTGATCCCCTCTTGCGGCGTTGGATTTGGGCAGGTGAGGTAATTGGGGTTAAAAATGGAGGTGGATGAGGCATTTGGGTAAAGGGCACTCCCTGGTGAAACATCAAGGCGTAATGCCTGGTGTGGATCCGGGGGGTGTCCACGTGGGACCGGCTTGTGCATCATGGTGAATGCCTGTACGGTGGGGCCAGGATGCGGAGGTTGGAACCACAAACCTGACTCCGATTGCAAGGAGGGAGAAGTTTTCCCACATCCTTGTCTGGGGAGTTGCAGTACGATGTGACTGACTTGCCTCCTGGTTTGGAGGGTCTAGACCCTCATAGATAGGTTGAGCCTCACCTGCCCGAAGGATTTGAGATTATTAATTGGCGGATTGGAATTTGATTGATTATGTGTTATATTTTAATAAATAGAACATTTCAACCATACATGTGTCACGAGTCTTCCTTGGTGTGTTGGCAAGGAATCTTTCCCAGCCCTATCTGTCAGGAGATGAACCTGGGACCTTTTGCATGCAAAGTAGATGCTATATCTCTGAGCTATGGCCCTTCCTATAAACATCCAGCTTCAGCTTCCCTTAATTGCCCACCAGATGCTTCTGGAAGGACCACGAGCAGGTCTTGAAGTCAAGGAACAGGTCCTATTTTTGCTCCCCGGAATCTGCCTTAAAATCCGGAGGTTCAATATAGCCATCATGACTAATACCATTCCTAGACCTGTCTTCCTCATGAATTAGGGACAAGGGAGGAAATTGCTTTATACCGAGTCAGACCATTGGTTCATCTAGCTCAGTACCGTTGACACTAGGGTTTGGTGAATCTGTCAGTTTTGGGAAGCATTCAATATATATCCCAATTCCAAACAAATAGGATCCCAGGGAATGCAGTAATTATCGAACTATTGCCTTAATATCCCATGCAAGTAAAGTAATGCTCAAGATTCTACAACAAAGGCTCTTACCATATATGGAGAGAGAAATGCCAGACATCCAAGGTGTGGGGTGCCACAGCATCTGATTGTCCTGATGCGCAACCTATACTCTGGATAAGAGGCTACTATAAGGACAGAACATTGAGAAACCAATTGGTTCCCCATAGGGAAGGGTGTGAGATGGGTGTATTTTATCACCCTATTTGTTTAACCTATATGCAGAACATATCATACGGAAAGTGGGATTGGACCAAGATGAAGGAGGTGTGAAAATTGGAGGGAGAAATATCAACAATTTAAGATATGCAGACGATACCATACTATTAGCAGAAACCAGTAATGATTTGAAACAAATGCTGATGAAAGTTAAAGAGGAAAGCACAAAAGCAAGACTACAGCTGAACACCAGGAAGACTAAAGTAATGACAACAGAAGATTATGTAACTTTAAAGTTGACAATGAAGACATTGAACTTGTCAAGTATTATCAATACCTTGGCACAGTTATTAACCAAAAGGGAGACAATAATGTAATCAGAAGAAGGCTAGGACTGGGGAGGGCAGCTATGAGAGAACTAGAAAAGGTCCTCAGATGTAAAGATGTGTCACTGAACACTAAAGTCAGGATCATTCAGACCATGGTATTCTCAATCTCTATGTATGGATGTGAAAGTTACACAGCGAAAAAGTGGATAAGAGAAAAATCAACTCATTTGAAATGTGGTGTTGAAGGAGAGCTTTGCGCATACCATGGACTGTGAAAAAGACAAATAATTGGGTGTTAGAACAAATTAAACCAGAACTATCACTAGAAGCTAAAATGATGAAATGGAGGTTATCATACTTTGGACACATCATGAGAAGACATGATTCACTAGAAAAGACAATAATGCTGGGAAAAACAGCAGGGAGTAGAAAAAGAGGAAGACCAAACAAGAGATGGATTGATTCCATAAAGGAAGTCACAGACCTGAACTTACAAGATCTGAGCAGGGCGGTTCATGACAGATGCTCTTGGAGGTCACTGATTCATAGGGTCGACATAAGTCGTAGTCGACTTGAAGGCACATAACAACAACAACAAAAATACTCCAGATTTCCGCATCAGTTTGCAATTTTTTTTTATCTGTCATGAAAATTTATCAGCATTTTTGTATGCAATTTAGCTTATCATACACATTTTTGCAAAGCTGTTTCCCACAATAGAATGCATTGTTGTGTTATTTTCACTAATATATGCATGTATGTTTTTATTTATGTATTTGTTTATTAAACTGATATCCTGCCTTTCCTCCCAGAAGGAGCCCAGGGCAGCAAACAAAATCACTAAAAGCACTTTAAAACATCTTAAACACAAAAGACCTTAAAACATATTAAGACGTGTATATGCACACTTCATGGTAGAATACGCATTTTGACACATTTTACTTGGCTGGAGAACTGTTCTGCAAATTCAGAGAAGTATAAATTCGAAGGATGGCTGTGTTTCAGTTTGTGTATTGTTTCAGGAAGTACAAATTAGATAGATTTGCCTTTAAATCACAAACTGAATCAAATTTCTCCACCATTCGTACTTACAACTCCCCCCCCCCCGATTTTCCCATTCATGAAGAACGGGGCAGATAGGGCAGCAGATGTGGCTGTGTTCTCCCTCCATGGAGAGAATTTAATAAGACCTGAGCGTTCTTAAGTATTGGCTATTTCCTGGGCAATAGGCCCAGCAGGCATTAATGCAGAATGGTGAATCTAACAAATGAACTCTCTGTTGCCACCATGCGGCTTGGCTCTGGCGCTTCACTGTACTAGCTTCACTCCTCTCACACCAGAATAAATTACGATGCTGTAATGCAGATGGGAGGCGGTGAAGTAATGCATTACCACTACTGTCTTATCTTCTAGAAGATGAAATGGGATCCCTTCACTAGGAGGAGATATTGGAGCACATTTCTTATGGCTCCTGCTGTGTAAGGACACGATTGTAACTTGCCATTAATCAGCCTCAGTGTCTCTCTCGGCATCTTGTCAGCTCAATGTCTGCAAAGAAGGTTACCGAATCCAGGATTCAGGAAAGACATCAAACATCTCACTTGTAATCTTGCTGCTCTGTTTCTCTGGCATGTCTGCCCTCTCCCACCCCAAGAGCGAATGAATTCTTAGATACTTGTTTTCTACTGTTCTGGATGTAGCCAGTGGGCTCCATTTTTCCATACATTACTGTCATATTAAAAATGCTTTATACTTGCCCAAACTGAGTTCCATCCTCTTGTTCTACATTTATGATTCACTTCAGTGCCAAGAGATATGAAACTAGCAGTGTATAATGGCCATCTGTTTCTTGGCTTGCTATTAAATGATGAGTGAGTGAGTGAGAAAGTTCCAAAACACAAAGGGGTCCTCAGTTCCATAGTAAACAAGCCAGGACTGGATGCTTTTCTGCGCTGCTGAAACACATTCAACATTGTTATCTTCAGTTATGGGAGTGGCTCTTCCTGTGTTTGGCCCCTGCTGCTTTTCGGCTTATATGATAGTGGAAGGTGATCCAGATTCTTTGGTAATTTGGTAATTATTTTGGCAGCCCTTGATCTGACCTCTTTTACCACTTATGGGCTGGGAATGACACTTAGTCACCCTCCAAAGCGAAACATCTATCTAACCTGTCCTTGGTGGGATTGATGGAGATGGATAATGGAAACATTCTTCTATGGGTGTCACTGAATCTGCATGAGAGGAATTGGAAGGGGGGCATTAAAAGCAGAATGTGCTGCCATAGTTCCTTGCATCTACTGTAGGCACTGACTAGAAATTCAGCAAGGTTGCTCTGGATGCTGCCCACTTGCACGTGTCCTTTGATTGATAAGAAGCTGACTTACATTGAATCAGACTATTGGTCCATTTAGCTCAGTCTTGTCTATGCTGATTGGCAGCAGCTCTACAAAATTGCAGGGCTTTTCCTAATCCTAACTGGGGATGCTAGCATTGAATCTAGGACATTTTAGATTCAAAGCAGGTGCTCTGCCATGGAACTATGGCCCTTCCTTAACATTATCTCCCCACGGAAGAAGCTCTCTACAGGTAAGAAGCAATCAGATCAAGCTGAGAAGTGCACTGAAGCCTTCTATCTGGCAGTGGCAGCTCCCATGCCAGTGGGGCTGTGGGATCTGCTCCAGATTTTAGTCTGAACTTTCAAGGAGCTGTCCATGGTTTCAGCACCTTGGGCAAGTCCTTGAAAGTTCAGATTAAAACCCAGAGCAGATTCCACTTCCCCACTGTCCTGGGAGCCACCAAACACCACTGCTACCTGGAATGCTAGTTTTCTAAGAGGTGATGCTAGTTTTCTAAGAAGAAGGAAGCAAGTGGTACAGTTCAGAATGTTACCAATCTTATTTATTTATTATTTGATTGATATCCCACCCTTCCTCCCACCAGAAGCCCAGGTGGTCTACCACCTCATTCATTGTAAATTGTACAACAGCTCTAATTTTCAATCCCTGAAGTCTTAAGCCTTCACTTTGTTCTCAACAAGAATAAATCACTTGTTATTAATAGAGTGCATACTTCCTGGAGCTCCAGGAAACCATTCTTTCTGTTTCCAATGTTCAAGTGTGAGTGCTATTGGTTATGTAGCCAAAATGTCACCAGCCATGCACAAGAGGAAGGTGTCAACAGGTATGGGAGACTCCCAACATTTTCAGAAGTACAAAAAAAATATTTAGGGGGAAAATCTTAAGGGAGAAGAATCCCCAAAACAGCTCAGTGAGGACAGAGTGTGATCAGTAACAATGCTGACTAATTGTTTGGGGCGGAGGAGAAAACTGGATAGGAGGGGAGATGGAATGAAATATCGTAGAGGAGGGCACGGCTGGCTGACTTACACAGGGAACAGGAACGCTCCACGCTACCACATTTTATTGCCGGTCCTACTTGTAAAACCAATTCACATGTTATTTAAACAGAAATCTGGTTTGTTTACGGATCAGGCTTGGACATTTTGCTTTTGGTTGAACTTGGCTATATCGTGTCAACCACCATCTCTATTATGCTTACCCCTTTCCAGTATGAGCCAAAGTGGATAAACTAGTTTACTTTTAAGGGACATGAACTCTCCTGATAGTTGTTTGTCAGCAAGTGAGATGGCTCAGCCACAGATATTGTTTAGATAGTGAAATTTAGAGAAAGAAAGTTTGGGAGGAGCACAATTGACCAAAGGCTCTGAGTCCAAATGAAAGCAGAGGACCTTTCAAAGCAATGAAATGAAACAAGAATTTCCAATAAGAAAATAATCAGGAATTACTATTTAGTACTAAGTTTATTTTACTGATATCCTGTCTTGGATTGTGATTTTTATTTTATTTTTTGGCAGTCGAAATGTGTTGTTATTCCGCCAAATCATATAAACATACTTTGTGGCTTGGTAGCTTTATTACTGGGAGAAGATACATTTTCAGGGCTTCATCTCTTCCTAGCTTGCCTGTGTGTCTCTATAGCTCCAACATGGAGAAGTACTAAGACAGAAGACAAGGAAAACAAAGAGAAGTCTTTTTTTTGTACATTGGTTGTTGTCTTGCCAAATATGTTGGCTGGGTGCAGCGTCAGTTTCCATCCCGCTTTGCACTGGCTTCCACTTGTGGAAGTTGTGAAATATTTATCATCGAAAAAGAGTCCTTGAGGATTATTCTTGGAAGGCAAATGCTCTCTGGTCCACAACATGTTGATTGAAATCCTTTGTATCCAGATGTGAAGAAGCAAATTGTGAATGCCATTCTTTCTCTGCTCAAAATGCAAAAGGAAAACAGCAGAGCAACTACAAAGAAATGGTACCTATTGCTGCTTGGCTTGGTGTGGTGTTTGGTCTTTTGCTGCCCTTGCCATCAAATGGGCCAGACAAACTATATGAAAAGTGACCATAAAAAAACAACACAGTTGCATGCGCATAAGAGGTTTCTTAGTTCCTATTTTTGTAGAAAGCACTCACCTCCTTCCACCTGCATCACCAAAGTGCACAGGCACAGTGATAAAACACTACAAAAAGCAGTCTTGATGTTATTGTGTACACATTTGCATCAAGTTTCCTTTGTGTGTGGTGTTTTACCAATGAAGATGTGCACTGGTGTGCACTGATAAACACTCGGAATGCCTACTAGACTGCGGCTGCTGCAGACAGCTCTTCCACGCATGGCTGGAATGGCGGTCCTTTCCAGCTGGCACAGAGCCTCTGCAGTTAACAGTGCTTCACGTGCTCTGGAAGTACTATTTACTGTAGACACATCTGCTCGAGTGTAGGGGAGGATGGCAGAGATACCAAGCATGGGGTGGTGGTGGTGGCTGCCCCTTGCTTGCCTGCTCGAGTGTAGGGAGAGTAGAACTGCGCTCAAAGTTTCAGATTGCTATAGCAAGATGTTATATGATAAAAGAAAAAAGCAAGGCCGGTATCCCTGGATGCATTTTGGAAGAAGCCTTCAACTGGTCTGTAAGCAAGGTTTACCTGACTTGGTTGTTTCATTTCAGACATGCATATTGTTAGTTTTGAACAAAAAGTTTGCTGAAATATGTTGAATTGCTCTTCTTTTTTGTGGTGTAGGAACCTATCCTTATTCTTTCCATGTTATTCCTACCTCTGGTACCAAAGTTTCTGTTAAAGAACTAATGTCCAGAAACACATGTACTTTGTTGACTGAGATATTACTGTATATTGTAGGGAAATTGCTTTGCAAAAATGTGTACATTAGTCAAAACTGCATACAAAGATGTGTTTAGTGGGAGAAACTCACACTAAAATGCTGATGAATTTTCATGAGGACTTAAAAAAATTGCAAACTGATGGGGAAATGTGGAGAAGTGGATTTAAGATTGGATAAATGAGAAAGTGAGAGAGCTGAAACTGAGATATCTTTCCCTCCCCATCTCCGTGGTTGAGCTTGTGTGTGCACCTACCTGCTGGTCTCTGTCTCTCTTTCTCCTCATCATGGCAGTGACAGAACTGGCGCAGAATAGATGGGAGGGAATAGATGCCACAGGTGTCAGGTACACATACAAAAAAGACTAGGGGCTGCCTGCAAGCCAGGAGCCGCACACCTCTGCTGCAATAATACTTGCAATCACATCCAGATTGCTTTTCTGCCATGTTGTTAATCAAGACACATGTTCATAAGAGACAGGGACAGGAAATGCAAATGAACTGGAGGAAGGGCAAACTGAGCATGCTCGAATTCTGGAATTAAATGTAGAAACTTTCTTGGTTAAAGCATAATTCAGGAAGAGCTGAATAAAGAGCAAGCCAAACCGGAAGAACAGTATGAGAATGGATGGAGCAAAATCCTCTCATCCCAAATAGAAATGTGTGTCGATGAGTCCTTAGTCCAATTTTGCTTCTGTCAAATTATTATCCAAAGGCTTCCTTTCTGCAGCATGGCAAAGCCGGACATTTTTTAATTCCAAATAAATGAATGTATCAAATAGATTGATAGATTTGTATTCTGCAGTAGTGGTGGAAGTCTTTGCTTCTCTGTCAGAAATATTTGTTAGCGCTGTAATCCAGAGGCTATGGAAAAGACTTCCCAAAATTTGTGGCTGAATTCTTAAGCCTGATGGTGATAATACAGGAGGCTAATTCTGCAGTTCTTGCTGATCTGTTAACTATCATTCTTTAAAATATGCCATGCAAGATACAGTAAGAGTATTCTTTCTTTCTTTCTTTCTTTCTTTCTTTCTTTCTTTCTTTCTTTCTTTCTTTCTTTCTTTCTTTCTTTCTTTCTTTCTTTCTTTCTTTCTTTCTTTCTCTCTCTTTCCTCCTTTCTTTCAGCCATGTTGAGGAACAAATTTTGTGACATTTGGTTGATCTATGGGTATCCACAGGGGGCAAGGGGGCCATTATTATTATTATTATTATTATTATTATTATTATTATTATTATTATTTATTAAACTTATATACCGCCCGACTAGCAATAGCTCTCTGGGCAGTTAACATAAAATACAATAAAATTACAGAATCTGTTACAACAAGCATATAAAAACTACACAGTCTAAAATCAAATTACAAACATTTAACTAAAAATTAAAATGCCTCAGAGAAGAGAAAGGTTTTAACTTGGCGCCAAAAAGATGATAGTGTCGGCGCCAAGCGCACCTCCTCGGGGAGACTGTTCCACAATTCGGGGGCCGCCACTGAGAAGGCCCTAGATCTCGTCACCACCCTCTGGGCCTCCCTATGCATTGGGACCCGGAGGAGGGCCTTCGTAGTAGACCGTAGTGTACGAGCCGGTTCGTATCGGGAGAGGCGTTCCGACAGATACGTGTCCCAGATTAACCACAATCCCAGATTAACCACAATCCCAGATTAACCACAATTCCCAGCTTTCTTTCTTGTCTTTTTAAAATGTTTCTAGTATTTGTAGAACCTGAGATATGAGACAAAATGTACAGGCACTATTCTTCTCATTTTGGGGAGTGAGAAACTAGCCTGCTCCCATCTTTCAGTATTTTACTTTGTTCCACCCCATCCTCCTGGAAAAATTCCTGCAGGTGCCCATGGACTAACAGTCAACAACTGTTGTCAAGGTGGAATAAAATTCTTCCGGCAATGGCTACAATTCCCAGAGTTCCCTGGGAAGTGAGATTGATTGTTAAACCACTCTGGGAATTGTAGCTATGCTGTGCGGGTAATAGGGGTCTTCTAGGAACACTCAGCACCCTTAATAAACTACAGTTCCTAGGAATCTTTGCAGGAAACCATGCATGTTGGAAGTGGTATGGTACTGCTTTAAATGTATAGTGCAGATAGGACCTATATAATCAGGGCAGGTAAGAGCAGTGCTGGAGAGCAGAGTTGTTGGGAAATTCAAGAAAGAAGACATTCCAACCAGGGTCCTGCCAGTGGGTGGCCAGGTGGGGTCCTGGCTGAGGCCCCCTGAGGACCAGAGGGGTCCCTTAGGGGCCTCTCCTTATGGTGATATGGTGCAACTCCTGCTCGGCAAACTGCAGCAGCATCAGGCACGGCAGGACTCAGTGACCTGACGCTGCCATGAATCACAAAGCAAAAGCTCCCATGGACCATCATGGACTCCCACTCCCCGATACACACAGTGTGTGGCTTAAATAAGCCCACTTGCCCCACCTGCCAGTCACATCAGTGTGTCAGCATGAACACCCCACACAGCTCTGCCATCACCCAAGATGGTGGTGAGAGCATCCCTAAGAGATTGGCACCCCCACCCCCATCTTGGGTGATGGGAGGCATTTGCGCAATGACGCACTGACGTGACAGCTAGGTGGGGCAGGAGGGCTTATTTAAGCCGCATGCCACTTGTATTGGGTGGAGTGTTCAGGCTTATGGTGCTGTGAGCCCAGGGCAGGCTGATGTCTGAGGGCTCAAGTCATGCTTAGCAAACAGAAAAAAGTTACTTGTCCTTAACAAAGTGCAAAAGTTGAGAAAAAAAGAGTAAAGGATAAATTCATAAATTTAATAATTTTAATTTATTGAACAATAAAAGCAAACTTTAAATACTTATTCCAAAGGCACTTATATCCACCAGTTGAGGAGACAAATAAATATATATTATAAAAAGTGCTCCTTCTGTGTTTTGACCAGATGCATTTCAACACCCTGTCTTCCTCAGTGGCCAAGTGCATAAAATCTAACATAAAAATACAAACAGTATTGGTTAGCGCCTCAAAAGGAAAAAGAAAAACTTTTATAGCAACAATATATTATACATAATGGCACTAACCCAGGCTTTTGAATTAAAAAAAATACTTTCAAACTGGAAACAACATGAAATCGTCTGAACGACCTCTTATGCACCCATGCACATAATTGAGGGTTCTTCGCATTTTCCCTTAAGCCTAAAGGTGTTCAGAGTCCTTGTATGTCAGCAACTGCACTCACTTGCACAGTTTCCAACAGCAGTGGATCTGAACAGGCAGACTCAAAGAGGAAACTCCCACCAGAGACTTATCTTGGGACTAAGGATAAATCAGGGAAAAATAATTGAGTCCCACAGCAGAAGGAGATTATGCTTTTTATTGACTACACATTTCTGTATGGATAAATATGAGCATACATAAACTCTGGCCATAGCTACTAAATCAGTATTAACAATACAGCACAAAACCAACGTTTATTAAGTAATAATACAATTGGTAATACAGTAAGTCCTTTAAGAATTTCACACAATATACTTATACAGTCTAGAAAAGAATGAAAATCTAAGTCTCACCCATGGGGGCTTAGACAAACCTTGGAATATCAGCAGTCAGGCAAACTTGAAGCAGCATTGGATCGGTCCCAAAAGACTGATAGAAAACTGCAGGAGAGATCTCTCTTTTATAGACTGTCAGCCAAACCATCTGACCCAAAATTGCATCATCTTCCTTTTCTCACAGTCAGTTAAGATCTGTATCAGGTCTTAGTTAAGTTAGCTAACTGGACATCCGGAGAATCCCTATAAGGTGTTATATTCCGGCCTCTTCCATTGTTGACACTAAACTCACTGTTGACTTCAGAGCCAAAGTCTGGTATTTGCCCAGACTTCCTGGAGGGGGAAAATTGGTAAGAAAATGGTTTGCCTTTTAGGGTGTAGTCATCCAGGGTCTTGGGGGTGTGTGTCTTAAAACCTTTACTTTTTTGGGAGCAGGGTCTCTATGTCTTCAACATCCTATGAGACAGTCAGCATGAAAGGAGAGTGTTAGCCACTGAGAAGAGTCTTCTAACATGTCTCCTTGTCATTTATTTATTATTTATTTATTTATTAAATTTCTATACCGCCCTATAGCCGAAGCTCTCTTGGTGGTTCACGACAAATAAACATCTGAAATACAAGTAAAAACACAAGTATATAACACAAGTTAAAAATGTATTAATAAAACAAAAAATATAAACATGATGAAACACGTAACTAACTGCAAAACTCAATACTAAAGTATAAAGATGTTAAGATGTGAAATTGGTAAGGATGTTAAAACGTTAAGATAATTAAAATGTCAACATATTAAATAATTTAGATGTTTAACTGTTTAAGATGTTTAAAATGTTTAAAATGCCTGGGAGAAGAGGAAGGTTTTTACCTTACGCCGAAAAGATAGTAGTGTTGGCGCCAGGCGTACCTCATCAGGAAGGGTATTCCATAGTTCGGGGGCTACCACTGAAAAGGCCCTTTTTCTCGTTGACACCCTCCAAGCTTCTCTCTGAGTAGGCACCCGGAGGAGGGCCTTTGATGTTGAACGCAGTGTCCGGGTAGGTTCATATCGGGAGAGACGTTCCATCAGGTATTGTGGTCCCAGGCCGTGTAAGGCTTTATAAGTTAAAACCAGCACCTTGAATCGGGCCCGGAAACATATAGGCAGCCAGTGCAAGCGGGCCAGAATCGGTGTTATATGTTCGCCTGGTCCCTGTTAACATTCTGGCCGCTGCATTTTGCACAAGCTGTAGTTTCCGAACCGTCTTCAAAGGCAGCCCCACGTAGAGTGCATTGCAGTAGTCTAGTTTAGAGGTTACCAGTGCATGGACAACTGAAGCAAGGTTTTCCCTGTCCAGATAAGGGCGTTATTGGGTCACCAGCCGAAGTTAGTAAAAAGCACTCCGTGCCACCGAGGCTACCTGTGCCTCTAGTGACAGGGATGGTTCTAAAAGAACTCCCAAACTACAAACCTGTTCCTTCAGGGGGAGTGCAACCCCATCCAGGACAGGGTGAACATCCACCATCTGATCAGGAGAACCACCTACTAACAGCGTCTCAGTCTTGTCTGGATTGAGCCTCAATTTATTCGCTCTCATCCAGTCCATTATCGCAGCCAGGCATCGGTTCAGCACCTTGACAGCCTCACCTGAAAGAGATGAACAGGAGAAGTAGAGCTGCGTGTCATCAGCATACTGATGGCATCGCACTCCAAAACTCCTGATGACGGCACCCAGCGGCTTCATGTAGATGTTAAAAAGCATGGGGGATAGCACTGACCCCTGCAGAACTCCATATTGGAGAGCCCAGGGTGTCGAGCAAAACTCCCCAAGCACTACCTTCTGGGGATGACCCGCCAAGTAGGAGCAGAACCACTGCCAAGCAGTACCTCCAACTCCCAGATCAGCGAGTCTCCCCAGAAGGATACCATGGTTGATGGTATCAAAAGCTGCTGAGAGATCAAGGAGAATCAACAGAGTTACACTCCCCCTGTCTTTCTCCCGACAAAGGTCATCATACAGGGCGACCAAGGCCGTCTCCGTGCCAAAACCGGGCCTGAAACCCGATTGAAATGGATCCAGATAATCGGTTTCATCCAAGAGCGTCTGGAGCTGGTCCGCAACCACTCTTTCTAGGACCTTGCCCAGGAATGGGATATTTGCTACCGGCCTGTAATTGTTAAAATTTTCTGGGTCCAGGGAAGATTTCTTCAGAAGTGGTCTCAGCACCGCCGCTTTCAGGCAGCCAGGGACCACTCCCTCTCGTAATGAGGCATTAATCACTTCCCTGGCCCAGCCGGCAGTTCCAACCCTGCTAGCTTTTATTAGCCAGGAGGGGCAAGGGTCCAACACAGAAGTGGTTGCACATACCTGTCCAAGCACCTTGTCAACGTCCTCGAGCTGCACCAATTGAAACTCATCCAAAAAATCATGACCAGACTGTGCACCGGATACCTCATTTGATTCCACTGCTATAACATTGGAGTCCAAGTCCTGACGGATGCAAGAGATTTTATCCTGGAAGTGCCTAGCAAATTCATTACAACAGGCTTCAGATGGATCTATCATGTCCCTAGGACCAGAATGTAACAGCCAATTTTAAAAAGCTCCGCCGGCCGGCAGATAGAAGATTGTATAGTGGCAGCAAAATATTGTTTTCTTGCTGATTGGAGCCAGAGTGAAAGGAGGTGAGTCAGCCATTGGGAAGACTCTTCTCAACAGCTAACACTCTCCCCTTTCCTGCTTTTTGGCTCCTAGGGATATCTGCTGTTGTGGGAGAAAGCATGAGCAAGGATCTAATTCTCAACCCAGTAGCAAAAAAAAGGGTGTCGTGGCTGTGATTAACATGAAGGGACCCCGCACTTATGAATTTACCACTATACAGTAGTTCACTACGTTAGAACGAGGGGGGGGGAATTTATCCTTCAAAAACACTCTAAATACATACATGATACATACATAATATATAGGAGGCCAGCTACAAATATATATCACAGACTAATGTGGGATGTCACAAATCCTACATAAATATTAACTTTTTTTCAAAATTGTAAAAATGATGTAAAACATCCTGATATATGATACTTACACCTTTACAGTCCAATTCCAGTGAATAATGAATAAATCATAAAAAGAAGCCATGGGTAAGAGCAACTATCCAGATCCAAGGGTCAGGGATAGCCCAACATCTGGAGACCACCATCTTGGTTGGTTACACCTGGCGGAGACAGTGCTGAATAGGTGTACCAATGGTCTGACTCAGTACATGACAGGCTAATCTATGTTACTGAGCACTACCCAACATTAAAAATAGTGTTATAAATAGGAAATTCCTTGCTCTGCAGGAGAGCTGTATTTACATTGACAGTTTTTGAATATTTTCACTTGGAAGAATAAAAAATTGCCCTCTGAGGGTAAGAAATGCACAGTAGCTGGGCTACCAGCTGTCATCAGAGTACCCATATTCTCTTGTGGTTTAGACTTGCCAAATATGCCTGCCTGTAATGAACTTTATATGGCAATTGTGCAATGAGGGTAAAGGATACAATACTCTCCATTTAATTTGTTATCACAAAGCGACCTTCAGCTGAATTGCATCATTAAGAACGGCAAGGAATTTACCCAGGCCTTCTCCATCCCCGTTTTTCAGGGATTTCCAAATTAAAAGACAGGCTTCAGCTAAGACTGTAGCCTTTTAGGCAACCGGTTGGGTTAATCAACTCAAAACCTTCTGATCAATAAACCTGCTGCATATAAATTAGCGCTGCACCAAAGTATTTGGCCGAGTTTAGGGTGGGGTGGCTTAATTTTGTGGAGATGGGAGATCAAATCCATCTTTGGAGGAATTTTAAATATTTCAGGGGTGGTCTTACTGTAAATCAGGGGTAGCCAAGATGGTTCCCTCCAGAAGGCAGGGGCTGATGGAAGTTGCAGCCCAACATCTGAAGGGCAGCACATTGGCATCACCCCTGCCTTAAATATAGATGGCTGAGGGTTCCCCCCTCCTTTTACTTAAACAACAACACAGTCTAGCCACCGCTTTGAGCACAGCCTGGCTCCTCACACCAACCTGGCAGCCTTCCTGGGGGCAGCATCAGGAACGCTCCTGGGTGATGCAGGAAGCCATGACACTGTTAAAAGAAGTTTTAAAAATACCCAAACTGTAGAAGTTAAAGCAGGCCTAGACGACCCTGCTACCACTATCAAACTCTTAAAAGAGGCATGTGCCTATTTCTACACAAGCATGCCCTTAGCATTTGGCAGAAGAACATTAGACAAGCCTGTTGGGTCAGGCCAATGGCCCTTCTAGTCCAGCATCCTGTTCTCACAGTGGCCAACCAGGTGCCTGGGGGAAGCCTGAAAGCAGGACCCGAGTGCAAGAGCACTCTTACTACTTGTGATTCCCAACAAAGGCTACTTCCAAAAGAGGAGGTCAATACAACATGTGTATTTTATATTCCGGTATGAATATAAAAAAAGAAGAAGAAAGAAGGAGAATTGGCCATAAAATGTGATGAAATCCCAAATATTCCAATCTTTATTCCTGTTAACAAAATATATTTCTGAACATTATGCAAATTATGTTAGCTTTTCAGCTGGAAAGCATTGCTGCATATATTCAACAGTACTTCTTTAAGGTCAGACATTCTGTCTGTTTCAGAAGGTGCAGAACAGGACAAAACTATAGTCTGGGATTTGGTCTTGACCGAAATCTGACCCCAGTTACGTTGATTTGCGGATCGGTTAGTTCCGCCTAAACTAGAACCACAGATATGGAGCTTTTGAAAAGAGCAAGCCACTTTATTTAGATGCCTTGAAGTGATAGTAGGAAATCTACCATTAAATATTTCTTTTTAAAAAATTATCCTGAGGAAACAACATGACAACAGGAGGCAGAATATGAGGGAAACGGGGTTTGCATTTAAGGGAGGAAATGACATGGGGTTTTTGGCAAGCAGAGCTGAGACAGCTTGGATTCAAATGAAAGGTAGAAAGGGTAAAAAAAGATCACAGGGAAACATTAGAGAGCCTAGGCCTGTGATAAGACAGACCTGGAAATCTTTATTTAGATAAGAACTGCTTAAAAAACAACAACGGCAGAACTTTATCACATTAATCCTCATCAGAAACAGATTTTTAAACTCTACAACTGCCTTATAGAATAACTGTTCTTTTACTAAAGAAAACTCAGTGCTCTTTAAAGGACACTGTCTGGATTTTTAGAACAACCAGAGTGGCACCAGTACCTGTTATAATGGGGTAAATGCTGGAGTGGCTGCTGCCTTTCTTTATTCCCAGTCCTCTGACCCAGCCCCGACATATATGTTGTGGCAGGGATCAGAACCGTATGCCAGATCTGATGCCAGCTCCCATAAAAACATTCAGCACAATGACCAAAGAAGGGCCTGCAAAGCCATCTCTTCCTATCCTACGAAAGGGAGCCAGAATCTTTGAAGTAGCCTTCGCCAACCTGGTGCCCTCCAGATGTTTTGAACAATTCTCATCAGTCCCAGCCAGATGGGTTGTAATCCAAAACATCTGGCGGGCACCAGGTCGACAAAGTCTGCCACTGAAGGAACCTTTCATGTAAAGCTGGCACTGGGACAACATCCCAGGTGTTCACATGATTTGCATATTCATGTGAAGTACAGGCATACCCCGCTTAACGTCGCTTCACTTATCGTCACCTCGCTATAAAGTACATGCTCCATACTCCACCATACCCCGCTTAAAGTTCGCATGCTTCGCAATAACGTACATTTTATTAGCATGACGCCGCTGCCATCTAGTGGTGATTGCATGCAGTACAAGTGAAGACAATTGCTTCACTTAAAGTTTATTTTTGCCTTAAAGTATACTCTCCGGTCCCATTGCAAACGTTAAAGCGGGGTATGCCTGTAGTTTCATATACACACATTCTCAGGCTTCTGCTGCTGAAAAGACCCTTGCTGCACTGAGAATCACAGATGTCTATTCTGAGCTTGCATTGCTGAATTCAGAACCAAAGAGCCAAGTCAATGGATGCTACAAAATATGTTTTAGTGCTGTTAAGTCGTTCCCAATATTATAATTTCATCTGGAGACACAGATTCCCTATCTGCCACATGTGTCATCAAGTGTGGGGCAGGTGGGTGTGGCATTAGGAAAATAGCCTTGCAGGCCAAATGGGGAGGTTGTGTGGGCCAATTTTGGCCCATGGGCCAGAAATTCTATACCCCATCTTATAGGATGGGGCTAGATGGAGAAAATGGCCCCTAATTCAAACCCTGATGATATGAAAGATGTCAGCAGCACAGTGGTGAAACCATGCTCCAACTTTCCTAACAATCAATGGCTTCATTTAGATGTTAAGCAGCATAGGGGACAAAATGGTACTACAGCATTCAATACCATAACTGCCCTGGGGTGGGGGTTGGGAAGACAAGAGTCACGCCACTCTCTGAAGCTGGTCCTATTAAGGCTGCTCCATTGGGGCTTGTGGGGTAGTGCCCCACCATCCTTAATCTGTCCTCACCCAGCCACCACCTGCCTGCCTTATTACTCACAATCAGTCCAGAGTAGGTTTGCGAGGTCCATGGCCTGAGACTGATCCTGTATCTTTAGGAGAAGAGAAAGTCAGCCAAATGCAGGTGTTCTTGCAACTCTGTCATGGGAAAAACCACAAGGTGGAATTCTCCCTCCCCCCTCCACAACTGTTAAAGATACAGAAGACCTCTTGGAGGCCGGGCCTGGCAACCAAGAGGTCTTCTGTATCTTTAAAAGGTGTGCAGGAGGAAGGGAGAATTCCACCTTGTGGTTTTTCCCATGACAGGGTTGCAAGAACACCTGCACTTGGCTGACTTTCTTTTCTCCTAAAGATACAGGATCAGTCTCAGGCCATGAACGTGGCAACCCTGTTTGAGAGTGCTTTAAATGTATGGTATGGATATGGCTTCTCTCTATTGGCAAGAGCAGCTTGGGAGCATTTTAAGCTGCAGAAAGGGCTTGAGGGAAAGGGCTGGCTATCAGCTTCCTCCTCTTTCGTCTCAGTTTTGCCCTTGGAAGAAGATGGGTAGGAAGAGGATGGGAACATCATTTTCAAGGATATAGCAAGGATACAGCAAAGAAGAGGATGAGAAGAAACCTAGAATTAGTTGGCTCTGTCTCTCGTTGACTCTGGCTCCACCTATTGTTTGGGATCCCTGCCATTTGCCTCACCAGTTCCAGTGGGCATCAGGCACCACTACCTGTAGGTAGGAATGGAACCACTGTAAAACAGTACCTCCAATTCCCAACTCACAGTGCTGGTCCAGAAGGATACCATGGACAATATCAAAAGTTGCTGAGAATTTGGGCAAGTCTAACAGGATCACATTCCACATCCCATTCATCAGAATGACCAAGGTTTATTTAGCCATGAAACCATGCCTGAACCCAGATTGAAAATGGGTCTACATAATCAGTTGTTATTAAAGATGCAGGAGCAGACAAGGCTGGTTTTTTTTCCTGATCGGTTGTTAACCCTAGCCTTCCAAACAGGCTTTGAAATGGAACACTAAATTTGACATTTCTCTCTCTAGCAGAGGCCACACAGATATAATCTCCTGTAAGACTTGTTCAGAGATTAATCTCACTGTTGGTATTGCAACAGGGAGCAAAACACTCAAGAGAGACGCCTGTGAGCCACTGAGGAGCAATGTTTCTTTAAAATCTTTTATTCTGGAGTGTTTTTTTAAAAAAGTGAAAGGAAGGAATAACACTTTACAATGCTACAATCCATTCAAAATAATTAAAAGCAGATAAATAGATGTGTTATATGTAATTTTATAAACCAAACATTTATCTTTACAGCACTGGTGGGTTGAACATTTCTTCTACTTTATTTTTTACCATGCTTTTCCAATTAATGAGAAAAGTAATTGCATCTGAAAAGTATAAACTTTTGATGAAATATTTGTGGGTGGGGTCTGGAGTTTTTTTGTTGTACTTTACTTTTGAGACTTACTTTCATTCTACAAACAATCTCTCTAATGGTCTGCATTCTGCAGCCTCCCCAAGTTTGCGTGCTTTCTGAGAACCTTATGACATCCTCAGCTTGGCTTTCTTTAAGAGTGGAAAGGATATCTACCATATACCTGTCAGCTGTTCTTTAAAAGAAAAAAAAGGTCAAGTCCTTTTACATTTAAAGAAATCAGTGCAGATTTTTTTAAAAAGTAAAAGGAAATATTTTCTTTTAAAACACACAAATATAATGAAAACACCAATCTCAGGCAGCTTCCCTAGCTTTCTACATTTGAATTTATACCTTGAAGATGTCATGAGGTGGCTCCTCCCATGGGACTTTGTAAGGTCAGGAAGTTCTGGTTAAGAACAGATCTTTGAATGATACCTAGAAACAAACTGGAACCAGTGTATTTGTAATACTGATGAGATGTGTTTCCTATTATTAATGTCATTACCAGCTGTAGTTTATGAACAGTCTTCAGGAGCTGCCCTGTACAGAGTGCATTACAGTAATCTAAGCAAGACATTACCAAGGCATATCTATTGGTCTGCAAGTATCTTCTGGCTGTACCATGCCATGGTTACACAGCCATTCATATGTTGCAATTTTTAAAATAAAAGTTCCTTGTAAGTTTTGAGTTGCACTAAACTTTACTCAAAACAACAACATTCTAGTTAATATTTAGTCACTTGCAACCTTAGCATATATATAATTCTTGGAATCAAGACGAAAATGCTTTTGTATTTTGTTCCTTAATTTGTTGTATGTCATAAATCTGTCTCCTTGAATGTTGTTCCTAGTCAGTTTGGCTCTGTTCCACATGTTGAAATCGGGACAATTTCTAGCAACAGTGACCATGGATGACTCAAATGGTTCAAGATATTCCCAGATTTTTAATATAGTGTCACATAGACAGTGCTTTGGATGGGGTTGTACTCCCTGTGAAGGAGCAGATGGGTCCATCTCTGTCTCTAGAGGCCCAGGTGAGCTCCGTGGCTAGGAGTGTCTGTTACCAACTTTGGCTGGTAAGAAAACTATGGCTGTTTCTGAATTAGGATATTCTGACCACTGCCGTCCATGCGCTAGTAACCTTCAGGTTGGATTACTGCAATGTGCTCTGTGTGGGACTGCCCTGGAGGCTGCAGATAGTACAAAATGCAGCAGCTGAACTGCTCACTGGAGTAGACTATTATTTGATGTACACCGCCCAGAGAGCTTGCTATGGGCGGTATAGAAATGGAATTAAATAAATAAATAAATAAACATGTTACATCACTGCTGAAAGAATTCCACCGGCTGCCAATTAGCTACCAAGTTAAGTTGGTTCTGGTGTACAAAGCCCTATACAGCTTGGGACCAGGATGCTTAAAAGTTTGTCTCATCCCCTATATACCCAATTGATCACTGTGTTCTGCAGGAGGTCTGCTCCAGACAACATAGGAATAGGTCTTTAATGTGATGGTGCCTCCCCTTTGGAACTCCTCCCACAACACATCAGACCGATGCCATCTCTGTTGTCTTTTCATTATCTATTGAATACTCTTTTTCAACAAGCCTTTAAAGCAAAGATCTTTGTCCCAGTCTTCATCTGTACTGGATTTGAAATGGGTTTTACGTATGATATTGTTTTAAATTGTTTTTATGTATGGCATTGTTTTACTTGTTTTTAGGTATGGAATTTTTAAATTGTTTTTATATTGGAATTTCTCATTATTAGTAGTATTAGTATTAATTAATGGAATTTATATTCCACCCTTCTTCCTAAAGGAGCCCAGGGCGGCAAACATAAACAAAACAATTTAGCAAGAAAAAGAAAATCATACTCAGAATAGTTTGAAACATTCCAAAACACAATTACAATTAAAAACATTCTGAAATACAGTTAAAAATTTCCCAAAACACAGTTAACAACACTCTTTCATGAGTGACCTTTGGGTTTCTTTCAGCCATCAAATGCCTGGGTAAACAGGACTGTTTTCAAATTCCTCCTAATTGTTTTTCTTGATTTTTTTCAACTGTGAAATCACTTTGAGATTTTATGGGAAGTGATTCACAAATATAATAAAATGAAATATAAATAAATACATGAATCTGTGGCTTTGCTCTGTCTCCTCCCCACCCCCGGCCAAATCCATTCTGTATCAAAATGTCAAGTTCCATATTCCAACGAAGATTAGCATCCTGTTCCTCCCACCAGTGATGGTTATTGCTGTTAAGCGCCTTCAGGTCAATTACGACTTATACATGAATCAGCGACCTTCAACAGCATATGCCATGAACTACCCTGTTCAGATCTTTTAAGTTCAGGTCTGTGGCTTCCTTTATCTCTTTATCTCTTGTTTGGTCTTCCTCTTTTTCTGGTCCCTTGTTTTCCCCAGCATTATTGTCTTTTCTAGTGAATCATGTCTTCTCATTATGTGTCCAAAGTACAGCATTTGTAATACAGTGGAAGCTCATTATAATGCTTCTCACTGTGCTGAGTATTTGGATATACCACAGGTATGACCATGTCCCCCAAATAAAATATATAGTACAGCAGTTTAGACGTAACTTTTAACTCACAAGATTGAAAAATGTGGTACGATCCCATCCTTCCAAACAACTTTCCTCACTTTGGTGCCTGTCTAGGAACCTATACTGTACTCACTGGTTTTAACCCTTAAGGGTGAGCCTTAGGTGAAATGCATCTGGGGAAGGTGTCTCATTCACTATTTTATCAGCCTTATTTTCTACTCTATTTTTTATTTATTTATTTAACTACATTTTTAAACCGCCCTATAGCAACAAGCTCTCAGGGCGGTGTACAAAAGATAAGCTCTATTTTTTCTGTTTGTTCTATCTCGTTCTTCATCCTCAGTGTTCATTTCCCTGATGAGCCCTTCTGTTTGCTTCCCTGATGTTTTTGAGCCATTTTTTTCCCTGTCAGTGTTCTTTTAATTTTTCTTCTGACACCCCCTGCCACTGTTTCCCACCCCTTTTCCTACCTGGCAGCTTTTTTCTGTTATTGTTATGTGTCTTCAAGTCGACTACGACGTATGACGACCCTATGAATCAGTGACCTCCAAGAGCATCTGTCATGAACCACCCTGTTCAGAACTTGTAAGTTCAGGTCTGTGGCTTCCTTTATGGAATCAATCCATCTCTTGTTTGGTCTTCCTCTTTTTCTACTCCCTTCTGTTTTTCCCAGCATTATTGTCTTTTCTAGTGAATCATGTCTTCTCATGATGTGTCCAAAGTATGATAACCTCAGTTTCATCATTTTAGCTTCTAGTGATAGTTCTGGTTTAATTTGTTCTAACACTCAATTATTTGTCTTTTTTGTGGTCCATGGTATGCGCAAAGCTGTCCTCCAACACCACATTTCAAAGGAGGTGATTTTGCTCTTATCCGCTTTTTCCACTGGCCAACTTTCACATCCATATATAGAGATCGAGAATACCATGGTCTGAATGGTCCTGACTGTAGTGTTCAGGGATACATCTTTGCATCTGAGGACCTTTTCTAGTTATCTCATAGTTGCCCTCCCCAGTCCTAGCCTTCTTCTGATTACATTATTGTCTCCATTTTGGTTAATGACTGTGCCAATCCTTGACAAGTTCAATGTCCTCGTTGTCCACTTTAAAGTTACATAATCTTCTGTTGTCATTACTTTAGTCTTCCTGATGTTCAGCTGTACTCCTGCTTTTGTGCTTTCCTCTTTAACTTTCATCAGCATTCATTTCAAATCATTACTGGTTTCTGCTACGAGTATGGTATCGTCTGCATATCTTAAATTATTGATATTTCTCCCTCCAGTTTTCACACCTCCTTCATCTTGGTCCAAACCCGCTTTCCGTATGATATGTTCTGCGTACAGATTAAACAAATAGGGTGATAAAATACCCCCCTGTCTCACACCCTTTCAGATGGGGAACCAATCGGTTTCTCCATATTCGGTCCTTACAGTAGCCTCTTGTCCAGAGTATAGGTTGCGCATCAGGACAATCAAATGCTGTGGCACCCCCATTTCTTTTAAAGCATTCCATAGTTTTTCATGATCTACACAGTCAAAGGCTTTACTGTAGTCTATAAAGTACTCAGCAGTACTTCCCACTGAATTCAGTTGGGCTTACTTCCAGGTAAATGGGGTTAGGATTGGAGCCTTGCTATCTTGATTTTCCAGTGTGGGATAAACTTCGACTGCTGTTATGTAATGCCAGGTCTGTAGTTCAGAAAACATCCCTCATCCATGATCTTATCCTGGATGAGGAGGCAGACCTGGTATGCATTACGGAGACCTGGCTGGATGAGGCCTCAGCTCCCACACTTGAGGCCATGTGCCCAGCGGGTTTCTGATATGCACAGCAGCCAAGGATTGGTAGGCGGGGAGGGGGGGTGGCAGTTATTTATCGAGAGTCCTTGGTTTTCACCAGACCTCCTCTCCACGAGACCAAGTTTGTTGATTGTATGTACTGGAGGTTGGGACCAAAGGGCAGTTTAGGAATTCTGCTTGTGTACTGCCCACCCCGCTGCACGGCAGACTCCCTGGCCGAGGTGCTTGAGGTGGTCTCGGCTGTGCGGTTGTTTACCCCAAATCTATTGGTTTTGGGGGATTTCAACCTGCATGCTGAGGCCGCTCTCATTGGAGCCCCTCGGGATTTCATTGAGACCATGACTTCATGGGAACTGCACCTAAGTAATATGGGTCCCACCCATGTAGCTGGTCATACTATTGACCTTGTGTTTGTCTCGGATGAGAAGGGAAGTGATCTGAAAATGGGGAATGTTTCTTCTAGCCCTGTGTCATGGTCAGATCACTATCTGATGAATATGGATCTCTCACTGCCACATACCCTCCGCAGGGGACAAGGACCTATTAGGATGGTCCGCCCCAGACGCCTGATGGAATCCAAAGGATTCCTGAATGCGCTGGGTGATTTGGAGCTTACTGAAGGACGCCCGGTCGAAACCCTGGTGACGGAGTGGAATAGGGAGATCACTAGGGCAATAGACCGGGTGGCACCGAAACGTCCTCTCCCCCTGAATAGAACTCAGACTGCACCCTGGTATACACCACGGTTGCGCGGTCTGAGACAGGAAGTGAGACGACTAGAACGCCGATGGCGGAAGTTGCGCACTGAAGGCGATCGGACACTGGTTAGAGCGGCAATTGCGGCCTACCAGCGGGCAACAAAGGCAGCAAAGAGGCATTTTTTTGCTGCCTCTATTGCGTCTGCAGAGTGCTGTCCCAGGAGGTTGTTCCAAGTGGTCCGAAGCCTGGTCGGTCCAGTTGCTCAGGAACCTATGGAACATTCAAAAGCCTCCTGTGACACATTTGTAAAACACTTTGCCGATAAAATCGAGCGCCTGAAGGACAAGATTCCGTACGTCGTGGTTACAAGTAGTGGTCCAGAGGCGGTCAGTTGCAGTCCGGTCTGCTGGGATCGGTTTCAGCCTCTTCTCTCTGATGACGTGGACAAGGTGCTCTCTACTGTTAAACCAACCACTTGCTTGCTTGACCCTTGCCCGTCATGGCTCATTATGAGCTGTAAAGCGGAACTGGGCAATGGGATTAAGGCAATGGTAAATGCGTCCTTGGAGGAGGGTGCAATGCCATTAGCCCTCAAGGAGGCAATAATAAGACCTATTCTGAAAAAGTCCTCCTTGGATCCCCAAGATTTGAACAACTTTCGCCCAGTTTCCAATTTACCGTTTTTGGGCAAGGTGATTGAGCGTGTGGTGGCTACATAGTTACAGACACACTTGGAGGAAGCAGATTATTTAGATCCTTTCCAGTCGGGCTTCAGGACGGACACGGAACTGAAACAGCCTTGGTCGCTCTGGTGGATGATATGAGGAGGGCGTTGGATAGGGGAGAACACACTTTCCTTGTCCTCCTGGATCTCTCAGCGGCCTTCGATACCGTTGACCACAGTATCCTGTTAAGTCGGCTGGAGGGGCTGGGAATAGGAGGCACTGTTTTACGGTGGTTCCGTTCCTATCTCTCCAGCAGATACCAACGAGTAGCGTTAGGGGATGAGGTTTCAGACCCTTGGCCCCTCAACTGTGGCATGCCACAGGGCTCTATCCTCTCCCCCATGCTATTCAACATTTATCTGAAACTGCTGGGTGCCATCATCAGGAGTTTTGGGCTGCAGTGTCACTAATATGCGGATGACACGCAGCTCTATCTCTCATTCAAATCCTCACCAGAGTTGGCTGTGGATACCTTGTCCAATTGCCTGGAGTCCGTAAGTGGGTGGATGGGAGAGAACAGGCTGAAGCTAAACCCCGACAAGACCGAGGTGTTACTAGTGGGGGATAAGAGAAGGCTGGGAAATTTTGACCTGGTACTTAATGGGGTGAAATTACCCCTAAAAGACCAGGTCCGCAGCCTAGGGGTCATTTTGGACTCCCAGCTGTCTATGGAGGCTCAGGTTTCTGCAGTGAGCCGGGCAGCTTGGTACCAACTTCATCTGGTACAAAGGCTGCGTCCCTACCTTCCTTTACACCTGCTCCCACGAGTGATACATGCCCTGGTCTCCTCTCGATTAGACTATTGTAATGCGCTCTACGTGGGGTTACCCCTGAAGACGGTCCGGAAATTACAACTGGTACAGAATGCGGCGGCACGCTTAATAAAGCAGAGCCGTCACCGATATCATGTTACCCCAGTATTGATGGAGTTACACTGGCTGCCAGTTGTGTACCGGGCCCAATTCAAGGTGTTGGTACTAACCTTTAAAACCCTATACGGTTCCGGCCCAGTCTATCTGAAGGAATGCCTCCAGTATCACCAAATATGCCGCCAAACAAGATCAGCCTCACAAGACCTTCTCTCGGTCCCACCGGTGAAAACAGCTAGACTGGTGCGGACCAGAGAGAGGGCCTTTTCGATCGTGGCCCCCACCCTCTGGAACTTGCTTCCTTTTGACCTTCGTCACGCCTCCTCCCTTATGGCTTTTCGCCAAGCTTCAAAGACCTGGCTGTTCAGGCAGGCCTATGGGATTTCTGGGGTGGGTTTGGTCTTTATATTGTATTACTGAAGGATGGTTAGATGAATTGCTGTTAATATTGTAATTTGTTGTATGTATATGTTTTTACATTGTATTTATATCGTGTATGTCGCCCAGAGTGTCCGCTTAGGCGGACAGATGGGCGACTAATTAAATAAAATTTTATTATTATATTATTATTATTATTCCCCTGTTGATTATTCAACATCCCTACTCTTGGTTTAAATTTCCCTGTAATTTCTCTAATCTTTTGGAATAGAGCTTGTTCTTCCCTTTCTGTTATCCTCTTCTATTTCTATGCAATAACTATTGTAATAGTTCTCTTTGTTTCTACGTACTAGTCACTGTATTGTTGCATTTAGGGTTCTGACTGTGTTTCTATCTCCTTTTGCTTTTGCTTCCCTTCTCTCTTTAACCATTTTAAGAGTTTCTTCAGTCATCCATTGAGGTCTTTTTCTCTTTTTAACAAGAGGTATTGTCTTTTTGCATTCTTCCCTGATCATGTCTCTGACTTCAGTCCATAGTGCTTCTGGTTCTCTGTCAACTAAGTTGAAAGCCTCAAATCTGTTCCTTATTTGATCTTTATATTCTTCTCAGGCCTTCTGCTCAGTTTTGGTTACTTATCAAGCCCTTTCATTATTGTCTGTCAGCTGTAGCGGGAGGTGGCTTTGCCTCAGCGGCAGCAGCAGCTACAGTTTACTGTTTTCAAGCAGTTTTCTCTCTCTCTTTTCCTCTGCAGCCCTATATCTGTTCCCAGTTTCCTCTCCCGGTTACTGTTTTAATTAGTTTTGGTTGCTTCTTCTGCGTCTGCCCCAATTCTCTCATCCATTTTCAATATATAAGAAATCATTCTAAGTGCCTTTCAGTGCAGTTTTCATTATAACCCCTATAACGCGGGTGCATCCTTTGTCTCCCAACCCCTGCATTATAATGACTTTTAACTGCATTATATTTTGTCCTTATCTTTCCCCTACATTATTGGTTGATTGTCGGTGACAATGCCATGGTCCTCATTGCCTAGCATAAGAAGAAACAAGAAGAGCTAGTAATGTCATACATCTGGTAAATGTTCTCTTTTCTAGAGCTCTGTGCAATTCCCCCACATACCTCAGCCTTGACATTGACTCCTTCTTTGGACCCTTCCTCGGGTACTTGAAAGACCATATCTCTGCAGTAGGCCATCTACTTTGCATGCAGAAGGTCCTAAATTTAGTCCACAGTATCTCCGTAATGGGCTGGGAGAGTCTCCTGCCTGAAACCCTAGAGAGCCTCTGTCAATCAATGTAGGTAATACTTAGCTAGATGGACAATGATCTGACTCAGTATAAGGTAGCTTCCTATGTTTCCTGCTTGAGCCATCCCTCATCCTCTCTGATGGGGCTTACAAGCTGCCCATGAAGAGGCCCATTCATCTCCCAGAGAGAATGCTTACTTGGTCAATTAACTGCAATTAATTCCATAAATCTTATCTCTTAAATCCTGTAACAAACTCAGATGCATTTCATTTCAGAATGTCATTTCAATGGCTCCATTCATTCATCATTGCTTCATAAAATACCCATTAATTTGTAAAAAAAAGCATCCAGCACATTCCCATTCAATTCATTTGACATCAACTGACTGCAGTTAATTAAAGCAGATATTTCACCCCATCCCACAATACCGCTGAATTTATTCAAGGAAGTGATTCTGATCATTCATCAATCAGCCATTATATCCCATTGAAGAAAATGCTGACTTATTTATTTATTTAATATTCACTTGTTCAAAATATACAAACTGTGTGCTCTGTTTGGACATCAGTAAAGGAGAGCCTACGTATGTTCAGTTGTAGACTCCACAAGATCAGGAATTCCGCACGCTCAGGGTTCCCAATTGCATGGAGCCCTTCACATATGTAGCTAAACACGTGAATATTCTTTTCTGATGTCCACAATGAATCTGGAAACAATATGGAAAGGAGGGCAGTGGGGCATGTGATTCTGAGCCTGGGTTCAGGAGGCATGGTCTTGTTCCCTCACCCTATATGTGGAGGCAAATATGCATATCATATATGTGGCTAAGGGTCTGCCAAGGAAGAAGAGGTATGAAAGAGGGCTTCATTCAACTTTAAAAAATCTCCTATGTGCACCTGCACACATCGGAGGATAACTATAGTTTTATGTTCTACTTCCAACACAAAATAGACCATGACTGCTAGTTTCTCCTCCTTGGTCTCAGTGTTGCCCTTGTAGAACTCATCAGGAAGAAGGACGGGGACAAAACTAGAATGATTTGGCTTGGCCTGTCATCGGCTCTGGCTCCATCTACTCTTGGCCTTGCTACCTTCCTCCTCACCAGGCTCAATGGGCACCAGTCACCTCTGCTTATACTGAATCAGTCCATTGGTCCAATTAGCTCAATGTTGTCACCACTGACTAGCAGTGCCTCTGCAGGGTGTTGGGCAAGGGGGCATTCCAAGCCCTACCTAGAGATGCTGGGGATTGAACTGGGACCTTCTGCATGCAAAGCAGATGCTGTACCACTGAAGCACGGCCTTTCCCCCTCAATGTGCAGGGGATGTAAACTAAAGTTTGCTGATTTCAGTGGAACTGAATGACATTCTGGAAAAAAATATATTTCCAAGACAACTGATTTTTTTTTAAAATGACCCACTGGCAGAAAGAATCTGTTATCTGCAAGACAGAAATGAAAAACAAAGCCCAAGACATGCAGGAGTATTATTTTGCAATGGCGTTCCAAAAGTGAAATGCCAGGAGAACTTGGCAAAAAAAAAAAAACACCAGCTGAGATGGAGTTTCTCTAGGTATCAAACGAAGAATTAGAGACTGTGCTAGCTTTGCCAGCAACTTTGGCCGCCATTGCTATAGAGCCAGGAATATTATAGTTGTCAGGAGCCCAAGGCAAACAACATTCATCCAAGACTGATAAAGGAAGTTTGGGTGGAAACGAGAGAAGCTTTAACAGATATTTTCACAGGTTTATTTGGTTCAGATGAGCTCCCTGTGGGACTGAAACATAGTTAGAATAACCCTCTAATGAAAAACTAGCCTGGAGACTTCCTTAGAAATTAAACATGAATCCATTTAACCTCTTCTGAGAGAGGTTTTTGTCAGTGATTTCAAATACTGATCCATTTGCAAAGCTAAATGTTTCTGCTCACTCGAGAACAGCTCCAAGGCATCAGGAGATGAGTATGGTGCTGTGCCTATGAAGACTGATGTGAAGAGTGAGTCGAGTAAGAAAATGTTTTAAAAGCCACCATTCCATATTGTTTCCTTATTGTGAAAATATGAAAAGATATTGTCAGTGACCAACCAGGAAAGGGACCTTGGGGTTGTGGTGGATGGCTTGATGAAAATGTCAATCTAATCTGCGGCTGCTGTGAAACATACTGTTGGAGGCACTATGCTTCTGAAACTGAAATTACCAATATCATAATGCATGCATCATACAAATCTATAGGTGCCAGTACACAGTCCTGGTCACCACAGCCCAAAAAGGATATTGTAGAGCTAGGGATGAATTTCAGCTTCTCATTTTTCTGATCTTCAGTTCTCTACATTTCCACATCTGTTCACAATTTTTTTAAAAAATGAAAATTCATTAGCATTGTAGGGCAAATTTCTCCTAATATACACATTTCTGTATGCAGTCTTGCCCAATATACACCATTTTTGTATGTTATTTTCACTAACATGTACATCTTTATGCACACTTAGCCTAGTATATGCATGTTTGTACACATTACTTAGCTGAGGAACTTCATTGCAAAATTCAGAGAAGTGTGAATTTTGGAGATAGGTTGTGTTTCAGTTTGTGAGTTGTCTTAGAAAGAGTGAATTGGGTATGTTATCATTTAAACGTGAACTGAATCCAGCTTCTCCCCCATTTCTATGTAGAGCAAAACAAGATGCAGAGAAGAGCAACCAAAATGATCAAGAGGCTGGAGTAACTCTCCTACGAGTAAAGGTTACAACATTTGGGGCTTTTTAGCTCAGAAAAAAGTGTGGAAGATCGTGGTGGGGTGTCATTAAAACTCCCTGGTGACTTCTAGGGATGGAAGCATCTGTCAGTTTCAGTTCTCTCAGTTTCTCATTTTCCCAGTCATAAAATTATTTCTCTACATTTCTGTAGCAATTTGTGATTTTTTTAAAAAAAATCCTCATGAAAATTCTAAAACATTTTAGTGTGAATTTCTCCAAATAATCACATTTTTGTATGACGTTTTAACTAATGCATGCATTTTTCAAGCAATTTCTCCTAATGTAATGAATTTTGTATGTTGTTTTCACTGATATATTCATTGTTATGCACACTTCCCCCTAATATATGTAAGCATTGGTTGATTGGAGAACCGCATTGCAAAATTTGGATAAGTGCAAATTGTGAAGGACAGGTTTGTTTCTGTTCTCATATTGTTTTGGAAAGTGCAAGCTTGGTAGATTCGGCTTTAAATTTGAACTGAATCAAAATTCTTCCCCATCCTTCGGGCCTAGCTGGGGTTCCATTTAGAACTCTTATAACCCCTGTTTTAGAACAGCTGCATTGCTTGCCAGTTGTTTCCAGGCCCAATTGACGATGCTGAGTTTGGTATTTAAAGCCCAAAACAACTTAGGCCTCAAATACCTGAAAAACTGGCTTCATCTCTACAGACCTTCTCAGGTGTTAGGATCAGCAGAGGGGCCCCTCTTGGTTCTTCTGCCACCCTCAGAAATATGGGAAATGGCAGCACAAGATAAGACTTTTTCTGTGGCAGCCCTAAATTGGGAATTCGCTCTATGCAGAGGTGCATTTTGCACCATCATTGCATAGCTTCTGCGGAAGATACACCACTTTACTCTGGTCTTTGACACCTGACATATAATTTTTATGACCCACCCCATTCTTCTGATTTTAAATTGTTTTAACTGATTTTTATATTGTATTTTTATGTTGTAACTCACCCTGGGCATAATTGGGGTGTAGCCGTCTGGAGTCCTGGGGAGGCCTTAGACCCCTTCCTTTTTTGGGAGCCGGATCCCAAAAGGATCCCTATGTCTCCAGCTTCCTACAAGCTAATCACATGAAAGGGGAATGTGTTAGCCACTGAGAAGAATCCCGAGTGTCAATTGCAAGCAAGCCTTTCTTAGTTCCTACTTCAAAAAGCCAAGACAAGTTGTGCAGAATGAAAATTCTGTAATTGCAGAACAGAGACCATTAATCTTGATGATAGCATCCCATCTACATGATCAAGCAGTTTGATAGCAGCAGGAGATAAATGTGCAGGGGTGTAGTCTTCCAGGGTCACGGCAGGGCATAGACTCCTTCCTTTTTTAGGGAGCAAGGTCCCAGCAGGATCCCTACGTCTCCAGTGTCCTACAATCCAATCAGCATAAAAGGGGATTGTGTTAGCCGCTGAGAAGAGTCTTCTGGAAGCTATCATTGTCTCTTCTTGCTGAACCTTAAAAAGTCATACCCTCATCTTGCAGTCATCACTCAACAGAACTCTAAACAAAGCAAGAAGAGACAGAGTTCATTTTATTGTATATCTTAGAAGGTTGTATAATCTTAGAAGGGGGCATGGCTGTGAATATTATGAAGGGACCTTGCACTTCTGAATTAGCTACTGCATTACTGGATGTAATGGTGAAGGGCAGGTAAGAAATCCAATAAATAACAACTTCATTGATGAGGTATGATCTGAACTGTCAACATTCTGTCAGTTCACAGGTGCATAGTCCGTATATGCTCTCACCTATACAAGTGACTATGGAATTGACAGATTGCATGAGTGAGGCATACATCACCAGTGTCTCTGCATAGACTCCAGAACATATGTTCAATACATTGGATGTGAGTGTCAGGGCTAGGCTGTGGGCAGCAGTGTGGGGTAAGCCAGGAGCCAGAGACTACAGCAGTGGAACCAGCCCATCATCAGAACTTAAGTCACAAGCACAGGGCAACCCAGAAGGCAGGACTAGTAAACAAGCCAGGAGTCAGAACCAACAGCAATTGGAGGGCAATCCAGGAGGCAAGGCTGAGAAGCAAGGCAGGAGTGAAGGCTGAAGAATCGCTGAGAATACAAGAACAGGTCAGAGCTCAGGAAGGTCATGTTGCTCTAACACAGTGATGGGGAATTTTTTCCAGCCTGAAGGCCACATTCCTTTGTGGGCAACTTTCCAGAAGTCATATACTGGATGCACAAGTGAACAGAGCCAATGGATGCAACTCTCCCCTTTGTGCAATAATTATATCCCATCTATGGAAACTTCAGAGGTTTTACAAACAGGCACACACCCTTGGTAAGCAAGAGGCATTATCGCAGCTCAAGGACACATTTGAGCCTGGATGTGTCTGGATGTGCCTGGATGTGTCTGAAGGCACATAAGGCCAGCTCCCTGAGTCAGGTCTGGTCTGGATGGGAGATTGCCTGGAAACCATATGTAAGCTGCCTTGGGTTTCAACCATGAAAAGTGGGGTATAAATGTAATCAATAAATCAATAAAAACACTTGAGGAGATTGTGGCCTGCGGGAGGGGGTGTGGCCTGGGGAGAATCCTGAGGGCCAGATAGGGAGCCTTGGAGACCCACAATTGACCCTACTCTAGAAAGACTCAACTGGAACTGGAAGCTCTCTTATACTCCTTTCTTTCTAAAAGGATCCAATGAGCAGCCTGGGTGGGCAGAGCACAGGGCCTAAAAGTTATTCATTGAGAAACTGCAACCTGCCATTCAGAGGTTCACCACATGTAAGAGCTGTATATCAATCCAGCTGCTCCTGATATTTGAGTCTCTGGCTCAAATATATTTAAAATGTGGCCATTTCCGGCTGCCATCTCCTTGTTAGAATCATTTTAAATGGGATATGTTCAGTATAGGGTTTTTTTTTTTGTCAGATTGAGATGTTGGTCCAGATAGAATTGAAATCAGATTACTATTATTTTTTTGGAAGATAGGGTATCTAATGCAACAAAATTGTTGACACATTTCACTGCTCCCAGTCCAGCTTGAAATACTGGGCAATAAATAGAGTAAATTCACAGCTTAGGAGAGTCTTGGAACAAATGATGGCTGAATTGTTTTAAAGTCAAACATTAGATCTAATCAGTCAGCTAACACAATTCTGTGTAGAATTGCAGATGTAATTTTTGGATTGGGTTGAGACCAGGCCTGTTTGAAGAAAATGCAATGCTGGATGTGTTACTTTGTTATAGGAATTAGCTTGGGCTGTGGTACGACATTTGCTGTTGGAAGAAAAGCTCCAGAGCAAACTTTTGGCTTCAGCTATTTTATTTAATGGTTTAATTGTTTGATGGAAGAGGGGGAAAAGGTAGGGTGTGGGGAGCGGTTGTGTAAAGTCTTTTCCAAAAACTGAAACTAACTCCTGGGATGCCCAAAGGATTTACAATAATATTTTATGTGTTGTCTAAATACAGACCTAACACCCCCCAAAAGGTGAAAAACCCTAGAGACAATCAGTTTTGGTCTTCAAGGAATTCCGTGGATGTCCAGATCTAATCGTTGTTTGGCAGGAATCAATGGAATAGATTTTTAAACAGGATTATTCTTAAGATTGTCTCTGCATTACGTCTTCTTTTGCCTGAAACATTTTACTGTTCCAATTCTTTATCTTACTTAAATAGGTGGGGGAGGACAATAATTTTATTTGTTTAGTTATACGCCATAAGAAAACAGAAGGGGAAAACAAATTGAGCTCTTAATTGGCTGGCTACCAGTGGAAGTAAAGAAGCACACAAAGGTTTTTAAAATCAAACAACAAAAAGCATACAAACTCACTTGGTGTAGCAAAGTTCTTCCTGAAACCGAACTCCACCAAACATTTTCCATGGGGATCTTTATAAAGTGGCCATTGTGTAATATAATTGGCAATGTCTTAAGTGACAGTTGTACAAAATGCACAAAGACACTGTTCCAAGGGTAATTTCATATAATAGCCATCAGAAAAAGCAGAGGGAATGGCATTAAATTATAGTTATATAGAAGTGTTCCTACATGGAGCTAAGGCAATTACATCCAGAATTGCCTTATACGAAGTCAGACAATTGGTTTTCTAAGTCTGTGTTGCTGCTGCTGCTGCTGCTTCAAATTTATATCCCAGCCTTCCTCCCAAAAGGAGCCCAGAGCAGCAAATAGCAAGTGATAAAACAATACAAACATCTTAAAAACAGCTCCAACACAGATGCAGACTGGGACAAAAGTATCTTCTTCAAAGGCTTTTGGAAAGGGGAATGTCTTCAGTAGGCACCAAAAAGACAACAGAGTTGGCACCTATCTAATATTTAAGGGGAGGAAATTCCAAAGGGTAGCTGCCACTACATGAAAGGACTGATTCCTGTGTCATGTGGAGCAGACCTCCTGATGAGATGGTATCTGCAGGAGGCTCTCACCTGCAGAGCACAGTGATCGACTACACCAGCATCTTCATGTGTAGCAACTGCAGTGGTTTTCCAGGGTTTCAGACAGGAGTCTTTCCCAGCCTTACCTGGAGATGCCAAGGATGACTGAAGCTGGGACCTTCTGCACAGAAAGCATGTGCTCCACCAGTGAGTTATCACCCTTCATTTTGGAACATATTAAGCTCCTGCTTTATAATAACTCAGACCACTGGTTTACCTACATCAGAACACTGATTGACAGCAGCCAGGGAGTGAATCTGGATCTTCTGGATGCAATGTGTGTGCTCTATTACTGAGCTACATCTCTTCCTGAAACAGTCTAGACCAGCCTTTCCCAACCAGTATGCCTCCAGATGTTCTTGGACCACAACTCCCATCAGCCTCAGCCAGCATTGCCAATGGTTAGGAAAGATGGGAATTGTGGTCGAACAACATCTGGAGGCACACTGGTTGGAAAAGGCTGGTCTAGACAGATAGTCTAGAACAGGCCAACCGGTGGTCCTTCAGGTGTTTTTGAACACCAACTCCCATAATCCCTGACTATTGGCCATGCTGGCTAGGCAGATGGGAGCTGAAGTCCAACTTCTGGAGGGCCTCAAGTTAGCCACCCATGGTCTGAAGATCCATGCATGTGCATATCATTGTTTCCTTTTGTAAATGTTTTGTTCCTGTAAGTTTGTCTTTGGAGAATGTTGATTCAGGTAAAGCAAAAGCCTAGCTTTTCTCTAGGCATGTGTTTTCATTTAAAAGCAGTAGCTTTGGACCTACAGACCCAAGATAAAGGATGAAAATACTAAGGGAAAATGATTACAATATTATTTTTAGCTAGGGAATATCTCCTTATAAGGGCAGAGAGAATCAGAGTAGATGCTTTTTCTTGGGCTGAAAACTACCAAAAAGCTAAGCATCAAAATGACAATTCAAGGCCCCAAACTATTCTGTCCCTTCTCTTTTTGATTTACCTTTATGCAGTGGTTCTAAAACCTTCCCCCCTCCATGAATCACTTGAAAACTTATGAGGGACTTGGTGGACCACTTAATGCTTTTTCTTCCTGTTGTAGCAATTGCAGTTCCATAGACTTCAAATTTTAATAGAATAAAATACACTGTAATAAATAAAATGCAATTAAAAATCAACATGAATATTCAGTGCCATGGATGTGCTATCTCCAGTCTTCAGCCACAAATCCACCAGCATGCCACACCTGAATGAAGCTCATGGACCACAGGTTTGGGAACTCCTCGCTTAAGGATTAGTGCCAACTATTCTGCACTACAATATACAGAAATGATTTTTAGAGTTTAGAGATAGTTTGTTAGTCTCTCGAGTCAAAAATAGATCGGAAGGAAAGGGGGCTACATATAGTCTGCTTCAAGAACAAATGGCAATTAAATCTTAAGAGGTTTTTTTAAAAAGTTATACTATTCTGTTCTTCAAGGGGAAGGAAGGATTGGAAGAATTAGTGTTAAAAATGCACATTAACAATCAGGATCATCCGTAGCAAGGCCAAGCTGATGACTGCCATACATCGTTATGTGTGCGCGTATGCTAATATTTTAGAAAATGTTTGTGAAAATAAAAAGCAGGCCTGCAAGTCCCATTGAGTACACTGAGGCTTACTCCTAGGTAAACACATACAGGACTGCAAGATAAGGCTCCATCCAAAGTGCTTAGAAGAGAAATATATTTTACACAGTTTGGCCCCATCTGCACAATACATTTTAAGCAATATTATACCACTTTAAAGAGTCGCAGCTTCTGCTCAAAGAATCCTGGGAACTGAAGGTTGTTAAAGATGCTGAGTGTTGTTAGGAGACTCCTGTTCCCCTTCATAGAGCTACAGTTTCGAAGTGGCTTAACAATCAAATCCTCTCCCCAGGGAACTCTTGAGAATTGTAGCTCTGTGAAGGGAATAACACATTTCAGCATCCTTAACAAATTTCTGTTCTTGGGAGGGAAGCCATGACTATTTAAAGTGGTATAATGCTGTTTTAAATGTATACTGCAGATGAGGCCTTTCTCTAGGTTTTTAACTCCTTAGGGCAGCTATACAGTAGTCCTGCACATCATTAGACTATTTAATCCTATTGACTTAAGCTCTAGTAAGGTGCAAAAAAAATGTTGAATGGGAGAGGCTGATTATTCATATTTTTTCTGTTGGTCTGTAGCAAACTTTCACCCAGTTTGTATCACCATTAAACCTGGCTTAGGATGCAGTCTTATCTTGAGCATAACTATTTGACAATAACATCATCTGAAGCCAATATAATTTAATTCCAAGACATTCATTGACTTCAGTGGGTCTAATTTGGCTTCAGTTCAAGTGTTTTGATTTACCTCCGTTGTGTGGATAAGACTGTTGATAGGATTCACACAAAGGCATTCAGAGAAAGGATATTTGGCAGATAGATCATTTCCCTGAGCTTCATATCACTCTTCTAGGCCACCTACTGTGCTGCCCGAGAGGAGTCATATAACCTTTGACTAAATGTAGGAATTTAAGCTATGAAAAGGTCTGAAACTTGACACGCTCCATGACGCCACCCTGTCAGTTGTTAAAGATAATTCTGCATTAGATACCAAATTCTGAAAATAGAATTACACAAAGGTTATTTATCTACCTTTGCCCTTCCATACTTTCAACTGAACCCTGCTGTGATTGGAGATTTCCTGAAATCAACACTTTGTCTATATTAACTTTTGTGTTTAAATCTGTCGCTGAGCACAAAAGACCTCTGCAGAAGGCAGTGATTGCAAGCCAGCCAATTTGAGGCCAACAAAAACAGCTGATTGCCCAATTAGCAGCTCCTGTCACCCCATCACAAAAAGCTCTCTCACAGATGGCTTACTTTTGATTACGATTCCCATTCCCATGAAGCAGAATGAAACACTTGGTCACCTGAGTTAGGATGATGTGGGAGACCACCTGTGTCAACTGAGGCCCATCTAGCTTGTCATCAGAGCCAGCCCAACCATTTTTGCTGCTTGAGGCAAAGGAGAAGTTCCCTATTTCACAGACAGAAGCTGACTGGACTGGCAGTTGGATCTTACTTCAACACTGGCAATGGGACAACATTTTACACTGGACTTCACGGCAACAGGTTAGTTTAGGGGGACAAGATACCTCCTCCATTCTACATACAGAAGTTGACTGGACCAGCAGTTGAATCTTACTTCAACAGTGGCAATGGGACAATGCCCTCTATTGCACCAGAAGCCAACAGGCTGGTTTTTTTGGGGGGAGGGCAGGCCAGGCCATGTAGCATGTACAGTTCTGTCTATCATCAGATGGGAATGGCTGCCAATGCTGCCCCAGTATCTGCTGCCTGAGGCAGTTCCCTCACCTTGCCTAATGGCAGGGCCAGCCCTGCTTCTCCTCATGTTTTTCCCAACATTTGTGGCTCAGTATGTCAAAAACCAGATGGCAGGTCATTCTGCCAAAATTCTGGAAATGTGATTGGGTTCCACCAACATGTTACATTAAGGCTAGGTGGGAAAATAGCTGTACAATGTTTTCCATATTTTTTTTTAAAAAAGCTTTGTTCAACTTTGGTTGTGCTCTCTAAAAAAAAGTCAAATAAAGCTATGCAATTTTTAAACATTTAAATATCCTTTTTTATTCAGGCAAATGTTCTGTAGTAGTGGATAAGCTGCCTTTAATTGTTCATATTTTGATTTTATTTTATTAACATACAATAATTTTAATATGATGGAATTCATTGCTTTTAAATTGCTTTTATATTTCGGTCATGAGACTTCAAGGGTCAGAGGAGGACAAACAGCAAAATGCATAAAATAATGGCATACTTGTGGATAGTGCTCAAAGCCAATGCGGTGGAGTGTAGAGCAGGAGTGGTGAACCTCTTTCAGCCAAGGCAACCTTCCGAGGCGATGTTGAGGACCAGAGACAAAAGCGAGCTGACCAAAGATGTAATTTTATATTTGTAATTTTAAATTGTTTTTAATTTTTTTTAATTGTGTTTTTAAATTGTTTTTGTGTTTTAAGATTTGTATATTTGTTTTTAATTGCTGTAAACCGCCCAGAGAGCTTCGGCTATGGGGCAGTATATAAATGTAATAAATAAATAAGTACGTACCATAGGCTAGTTTCTACACACACTCACAAGCCCTACTCTGTCTTCCACCCACACAAACAAGAAACATGATCACCATTCAGGGAGACGTTTCAGCCAGGCAAAAAAACTTGGGGTACAAAACAGGGCCAGTAAGGGGTGGAGACTGGGGAGGCCTCTGAGGGCCAGTTTGAGAGGCCTGGATAGTCTCATTTGGCCCGTAGCCTGATGTTCTCCATTCCTGGGTTAGAGATTTGAACTAGGATCTGGGAGACTAGGGTTCACATCCCCACTCAACCATGAAGCTCACTGGGTGACCTTGGGCCGATCTCTGTCTCCCAGTCTAACTTACCATACATGTTTGTTGTAAGGATAACATGAGGAGATGATGATGATGATTTATTAAATTTATATCCCGCCCTTCCTCCCAGGCAGGAGATGGAGAACCATGTATGCCACCTTGAGATTTCTGAAGGGCAAATGGGATATAAATGTAATAAAATAAAATAAAATATATTTAAAAGGTTTAGCCCTGGTGTGTGCAGATTTCCTTCTGTTCCTCTTCCCCTTTTTCTCTCTGAGGTTCAGAGCAGTCTCAGCTGGTAATCTTTTCTCTGTGCCTCTCTAGTATTGGTTTACTAACTTTGGATGTCAAAAATGCTGGTATATGAGCTTGGCCAGGGGTTGGCCGAATAGGAATCTCCAGGTTCCACTGCTAAATAGAGCTGCCAGGTTCAGATGCACTATGACTGTGAATTCTGAATATCAGCCGATGGAGGGGCCAACCAGAGGGGAAGGCAGTTCTTTCAGGCTTCCCGGAAGTATCTGGCTGGCCACTGTGGGAAAGGGGATCCTGGACTCGATGGACCCTCTTGCCTGATCCAGCAGGGCTCTTCTTACATTATTATGTGGAGTCAGAGATAAGTCAAGGGACACAGCTCTGGGATTTGAGCCAATAGCAAAAGCTTTCTGTTTGCTTCTGTGGCTAGTACTGGCAAATACAATGGACTGGATCGCCGAGAGTGTTCAAGGGCCAGGCAAGGTCACATCCATGCCATACATATGAAGCACATTTAAAAATAATGGCTTCCCCCCAAGACCCCTGGGAACTGTAGTTTACCCTTCACAGAGCTACAATTCCTAGCACCTTGAACAAATTTCAGTTCCCAGGAGTCTTGGGGGAAGCCATGTGCTTGAAAGGTATAGGGTGGAAACACTGTAGTCCTACAATGGGCAGAGGGGAGAACCTGTGGCAGAGATACTGCTGCTTCCTATGCCTTGCTGGGTTCACGCTGGCCAAGATGAGAGGTGGTGGGGTGTGTGGTTCGAGGAAAGATAAGCACACCAGCTCAAGGGCTGGGGTATTTTCTTCTCCCTTGTTGGGAGCCATGAGGGTTTGGGATCCTGTTGATATTAGAACTTGAGATCCCCTCAATGCCGATTCAGAACAGGCCCCCAAAGTGGTAATTTATGGAATTTGGTGCCACAGGATGTGGTGATATCCACTAGCTTACACAACATGAAAGAAAATGATCTATCAGTGGCTATTAGTCATGAAGGTTAGCGAATTTGCCTGCTGCATTCTAGTCCAATGCCAGATCCCACAGAGAAAGTGGCAAGGGAAGCCTCGCCAAAGATTGCCAGACCATGGATAGCTCCAAGTAAGCAACTTGCTCCAATAAAGGTTGAGAGTCTTTTAAACCCCTAGACAACCTCTTCCAGGTTCCACCCTCTTGTAGAGAACTCAGAGCCATAAAGGGCCAGCCCTCAGTCCCAAAGAAAGGTACTCCTCCATTCCACAGAGTTCCTTCCGGTACGCTCGCTCTGCCACCAGACTGGTGGTGTGCAGTGGGAGGCATCTGGTGGGAGGCTCGGGAGAAGGTGCTCACAAGGGCCCAAGCTCTGGCCCTGGTGGCCTGAGAGGTTCCTCTGGGGGCTCCTGTCCAACAGCCTCAGGCACAATGGTCTCCCTATCTTCAACAATCAGCTTTGAGCCCGGACCCTGAGCTAGCTCCCCACCTGGTACCCCCGCAGCCTCTGACTCCACATCTAGATCCCTGCTAAATTCAGGGGTCATGATACCATCCCTATTGCTGGCGGGGGTGGGGGCAATAGCAGGAGTCTATTGCCTTCAACTTGTGCACTCCATTGTCTGGCTGCTGTGGGAAACAGGATTCTGGAGCAAAGTAGCTGGACCTTTGGTTAGATCCAGCAGGATTTGTTTTACTTTGTGTTAACAATTCCAAAAATCTCGCTTTTAAATCTGCAAAATAGATTCCACTCTATTTCCCCCCCCCCAGAGTTACTGGTCAAGATACACATAGTACAATCTTTTCTGACTATAACACATGGGCCACTTGCTGGAGACAAACAGTCTGGAATAAACAAAGTAATATAATATTTCCTGGTGCAAACTCAAGTTTATCCTATCCTTGACACTAATTTTTCAATTCATTGGCTGTGCAATAACCATCTCCTTCACCATTATTTAGATAATAACCCTTCGAGCCGAGTGTTTTGACATTTTTGATGCATTACAGCAAATGTTCCTCACTGTCTAACTCTTTCAGGGCCAATGAAGAGGAGTAGGGAATGTAAAGAGTGCCATCCCATGACCTGAATAGTTTTCAAGCTATGCCTGTACCAACTCATTTTTGTACCATATCACTGTAAGTATCATTATGTGTCCTGTGACAAGGCCCTTTCCATTGATATAACCATTGCCACACCGGATGAGCAATCTGAAAAGCTACAGGCTGCACAGGAGGAGCTCTAGCTGAAGATCTTCCCCTCACAAGCATTGCCTCTCCCATAAACTGGAGCATTTATGGCATGGAACAGAGGCACTGTGGGTCCCACTCATGAGCCATAGTCCTTGTCATGTTATTTGAGCACCGGAGGAAGGAACCACATAGCAATCAATCAGGGATGAGGAACCTGTGGTCCTCAGCAGACTACTACTCCCATATCCCTGAGCATTGGTCATGGGGCTGATAGAGTCAAGCAACATCTGCAAGGACATAAGTTTAGTGAAGGGCCGTAGCTCAGTGGTAAAGCACCTGCCTTGCATGCAGAAGGTCCAGAGTTCAATCCCAGCATCTCTGCAAGAGACTCCTGCCCGAAATCCCAGAGAGCTGCTGCCAGTCAGTGTAGACAACACTGAGCTAGATGGACCAATGGTGCGACTCAGTATAAGGCAGTTTCCTATGTACTTACGTTCCTAAGTTAGTTCCCCACTCCTGCAGTAGATCTGCAGCAGGAATGTTAATGTGAGAAGCCGGGGCACAGACGGACCCCAGGTAGTTTTGCTCTTCCTGGCTGTTTTGCATTAGAGACAGAATTTCATGGAAGAAATACTAACGTTTTTACAACTTGTAAAAGCCGCTCCTCTGGTCCCTAGGCCTGTTTCCCCTTCAAAAATCAAAGCCTTAAAAAAACAGTACATAGATGTTTTGTTATTATCACTATTATTACCCAGATACCCCTGTTAAATGATTTGTGAAATTGTATCTAAAACAAGCACAGTACATTGGTGAATAATTAGTTTCACAGGGGCCAAATGGACAGTGTATAGAAAGCTGTCTTAATCTGTGCAGATGTGGCGTAGAATGCTATGAAGCGTGATGACAATGACACCTCATTGCTTTTCCACCAATTATTTGGAAGCGGGGGTACAAAGCGAGAGTTTATGTGGCTTGCAAAGAGGTGTCTCAAAACTGCTATCCTCATTTTTTATTTTGGACACCACATCAGAGTACTGGTGAATGTGTGGATGTACGTTTAGAAATATATTTATTTTTTTAAAAAACAGACCCACACAATATGAACTGGAAGAAACAAAAATTATAATGAAGTCAATAAAGGACAGATCTGTCTGATTTTTAAAAAAGAAAAGGCATCGGTGGAAAATATACTAAAAACTCCTATGCCCACATCAGAAATTTGAGTTATAGGTTGGCATTCAATGCTAGCTCTACTCAGAGTAAACACATTGAAGTTAATAGACATGATGATCTTAGATTGATTAATTTCAATAGGTCTACTCTGAGAAGGAATACAACCTATTGTTTTTAATTCTTTAAGGTAACATGACATGTTCACAACACTTTCTGTCCTTTTCATTTCAGATTTTCTAGAAATTCACATCTGCAGCAAGCGTTGTTTTCCGTCCAACACCAAATCAAGGCCTGGTCTTAGGCATCATCAAATTGTTGATCATGCAGCTGAATACTGAATATTTGTTCAGTATTCCAGCAACTAGTCACACTGTTGTTTTATTGATATTTTGCAGTACTTTTTATCTGCTCTGTTTATTAATAAAATTTATTAATTTTATTATTATATTTAGATCCCACCTTTCCTCCAAGGAGTTCAAGGTGGCATTGTGGTTTTCCGCCCTCTCCATTTTATCCTCACAACAACCCTGTGAAGTAGGTTAGGCTGAGAGATGAGTCATTGGCCCAAGGTCACCCAGTGGACATCATTGCCAAGTGCAGATTTGAACCGTGGTCTCCCCAGTCATAGTCTAACACTCTAACTGCTACACAAGATTTATTTTGAATTGAATTCAATTTTTGTGTACTACTACCTTGAGATCGATGAGATATAGGACAGGCTGTAAATATTTTAAATATATATCATAAATAAAGGACCAAACTAGGACAGATGAGAACTGGCGTTCCCTAACTAGTCCAAGAGAGTTCTCCAGTTGCAAATTAGCAGTTGCATGAATGGCCTTTTTGAAATGTAGGTGCAGAAAGCCTGACCTTGATTGGTCCTTGGTGTAGGGGGTAGGGAACCTTAATCTTTAGTCTCACTGTGGTCCAAATTGAGATTGGACCTCTGTTCTTATTTGTATTGCTTTCCTCCTCCCACTGCAAATAGTAGGTGTGAAGGGTAGGATGATCCAGAACTATACTGCAGCCTAGTGGCAAAGAGTTAAAAAAAATCCACCCACCCTGCTAATCAGGTGTTCTAGTTCAGATCACCTCCTCCCTGCACCCAGGCCCAGCAACAGTGGGTGACCGGATCGGGCACTGTCTGAGGGTCTTGCAACTGGCTGTTATCTGAGGGCCCCTATGGGTGGGAGGGTAGAACTCCCACTCAATGACACCCACCAGCATCAGATCACTGGTCGTGACTGGATGGTGGCATGGATAGTGGAGCAGGAACTCCACTCTCGGAGCCCACATCACCCCTGCATGCACAGGCATGATGGCAGACATGATTGCAGGCATATGTGCTGACGCATGAGGTGGCACAACTGGGTTTATTTAAGTGCATGTGTGCAAAGGCATGCACTTGTACACACACGCACACACAGGGGGCCCTGCCTGCACCTGCAATTTAATTGTTTAAAAAACTACTCACACAAGTGCTAATTTTGTGAATAGTGTTCTGTCTTGTTTGGCCCTTAGGTACTCTGGGGTGGGGGTGATTCTGAATAGGTGAGAATGCTGCACCTCTATTTATTTAGGAAAACTTGTACCTTGTGAAAAGGTAACCTATGGTTCTCACTTATGGTCATATCCGTGTAGTCAAATTAACTCTTTATATTTTGCTTTTATAACATGTTGCTTTCCCACAAAAGTACTCAAATCAGCGTACAAGATTCAAAGAAAGAACCCTAAAAACAATTTTTTTAAATGCACAAAAGCAGAAGAAACAGTTTTAAAGTAACTACAGGGTTCAAGCTGATAGCTTCAGATGTTTTTAAAGACCAAAGGAAAAAAATGAAAGGACTTAAAGTGAAAGCTCTACAAAAATGTTCTTTGGTGGGTTTTCTAGCATAGGGGAGAGAATGTTCCATTGCTGTGGTGCCCCTTCACAAGCAGGAGGGACAATTAGGAAGGGGTGGTGATGTATACCTGACCTCCTAGCACTGGTGCCACTGTTATGTACTGAGATGGTGAGGGAATGGGGAAGAGACTGGTGAGGTCAGGGTAGTTTGGCTCCACTGGTGGGAGCACTGGATCGACTGTCTTGATGTGCCTGCATTGTCCTGACCTTGATGCCACCCTGCTCCTCCCGGTACATAGCAGTGCTACAGTTGCCAGGAGGCCAGGGTGATATTCATATAATGCACCCCATCATGAGAACAATTTCCATATGTGTAGTGGGACTTCCCTCCTCTACTCCCTCGCTCCCTCTCTAAATCTGCTCCAGACAGTTGGGTGAACTCATAGAACAGATTTAGAGGGTGTACAGGAGGTAGAGAGGGGGAAAGTTCCATTGCACAGGCAGAAAACCTGCCGGTGATGGAACAATGGCTTAGAGCTACATTGGATACAATTCCAGGTGCACAGTACCACCTCTTCCTTCTGGCTGCTTCTGTACTCAAGGGCCCACAGGTCTATATTCTCAGAATGGAGGCACTCAGGACAAAACATATCTGGCCAACCAACGGGAATGAGGAAAACATTCTTATGACAACCAATACTTCAGTTTCAAATAAATGGGTGATTTTCATTCAGTAGTTTTATATTACTGCTCATCTTCATTCAGACTGGCTGATTTTGTGACTTGTAAGCCAAGAGAGCGGCATCAACACCTGGATCTACTTAATGTTCCAGATATTGATTTCCCACAAAATATTTGTCAAAGCAAGTAGTTTTGGTGGGAAGTCCTGGATAGAATGCAAAGGTTATCTGTGGCACTGTGACCTCTTGAGCCAAATCTCCATACAGCTCTGGTTGGAAGAGAAGAAAGCAAAAAGGTCAAAGAAACAAGATAGCTGATACACGGCAAGAAGATTAGCAGCTTTCCCTGCCTTCTAAGCTATTAATGCAAACCAGAACTGTACCTTTTGGCAGAGAGCACTCAGGTACATGTGTTCTGCAATATATTGCAGCCCTGCTAATGAAGCCTGTCTGCACTCTCTTCAGTTTTTTCATTGCACATGTTCAGGGAATGGAGAAGTAGTCAAGCAAATTGTTTTATTCTTACGCCCCAGGGAAAACCCAATTCACTCTTTCCAATTGTAGGATAACTTCCATGAAGCACTTAGACTTCTATGGGTAGAGTAATCCCAAGTACATGAAGCTGATGGAACATAGGCCGGTTTAAATTAAGCTGCTGTAAAATTAACCCTGTTCCAGACTCCATTCAGGAGTGGAGCTTGTAGTGTATTCATGATACTTTTCAGAGCTACTGACAGCTGAGCCTGCTGGAGCCTGGCAGAGGGGAAGCAAGCCTTTAAATTAAAGTTTGATTTGCGCCACCTTTTTTGCTGGTGCTAGTTCCACCTGGTTGCCAGGCAACATGGCTGAGCTGAAAGAGGTTTGGAATAGGTGTGAGTCTCTGCTTGTCCTGCTGCATCCATGGAATGCCCCCTTTTGGGCAGAGCTTGGAAAAGTTACTTTTTTGAACTACAACTCCCATCAGCCCAATCCAGTGGCCATGCTGGCTGGGGCTGATGGGAGTTGTAGTTCAAAAAGCTCTGCTTTTGGGACATGCTCTGGTGTAAATTCCACTGCATTAAGTTCCACTGGCTGAGCGAGCATACCCCCTTGCTCAGTGGGCTGAGGGAGTTATGCCGGCATATCCCTGGCAGAACCAGGATGAAGGATTTAGACTGGAGTAGTCCTGCCTGAGCCAGGGCAGCCTAAGATCCACCAATTACAAACTCACTCATCCCAGTGGGTTTCAATTGCACTGGCACAGAGCAATCCTAACTATAGGGAACTGGTGTAATTTAGGCTGTTGTAAATTACCTCTATTCCAAACTCGGTTCAGGAGCCTCTGGGAGGGACCACTGCCGTTGAACCGGCAAGTTTGTATGAGCCTGGTTTTGAAGACTGGGCCCAAGCTGAACAGAGTCTGGATTAGGTGTAAGTCTCCCCTTGCCCTATCCTGCCACACACCCAGAATGCCCCTTACTCCAGTGTAAATTCCATTGGCTTAAAAGCCACCAGCTGAGCCCCAGCCGAGCTGGGTTGAGGGAGTTACAGTGGTATAGACCTGGCTCAGCTAGGACAGCCCAAGATCCACCTATTCCAAACACAGCTCATCCCAGCGGACCTTGGGTTTGGATTGCACTGTAAGCTGCAGAACATCTGGGACATTAATAGCTAAGGATATAGTGGATTACTGATTTTACTTATTCCTCATAACATTGCATGAAAAGTCTCTCCATGTGACAAATCCTGGCTTACTGGGTCCTTCCCTTGTGTGACATGATGATGGCACTTCTACCTTAACCACAACAGAATTCTAGCATGGCACTGATATGGATTTGGAAAATAAAGGCCAATTTTTCAAAAAATTGTATCAACCGCTTTTCAGCTCCCAATTTCCTTCTCTTGTTTTGCATGATGAAATTATTTCATTTGAACTGGGATCACTCTTGCAATGCTCTTGTGACTTTATTAAAAATGATAGCAATGTGCTATAGGTGGCAGCAGACATCAAAAGAACTCAGCTGAAAGACCCTGTTTCTTGATAAATCTTAGTTGCTGGTAACTTACACACTGCTTATTTGCAGTCATGTCATCTATGGGTAAGTCCTCTTGATGATGAACCAGTTCTACTCATGCACCATTAGTCACAAGAAGCCCACATCTGCACCAATATATGCATTCATCCATTTCAATGGGCCCCAGGTAAGCATCGTAATGCAGCTCTGTGAGTGCACATCTAGATAGGTGGCTGCACTTGTATCACACATTCTCACAAAAGCTCACTTTAATACATAAATCTTGCTAAGCTGCAACAATTATAAATGAGTAACTAACAGCATAATCCAAACCCAAGATCCGCCGGGATGAATGAGTTTGAAACAGGCCGATCTTGGGCTGTCCCGGGTGAGCCATGGCTCAGGCAGGGATGCACCGGCATAACTCCCTCAACTTGGCTGGCTCTGCCGGTGGAACTTAAGCCCGCAGAATGTATATCAGTGTAAGTCCCCAAAAAGGGGCATGACAGTGGCATAGCAGGAGGGAGCAAGCAGAGGCTTACACCTATTCCTAACTCCTTCAGCCATTTGACTTGGCAATGTGGTGGGACATATGCCAGCAAAAACACTCTACACCAGCCTTTCCCAACCAGTGTGCCTCCAGATGTTGTTGGACCACAATTCCCATCTTTCCTGACCATTGGCAATGCTGGCTGATGCTGATGGGAGTTATGATCCAACAACATCTGGAGGCACACTGGTTGGGAAAGGCTGCTCTACAACATCATAAAAAGACCTTAAAATACATTAAAACGAAACAGTTAAAAACATTTAAAAAAAACTTTAAAAACATCTTTTTTAAAAAAGGGTTAAAGATATTAAAAGACATATTAAAAGCAATTCTAACACAGACGCAGATTGGGATAGGTCTCAAATTAAAAGGCTTGTTGGAAGAGGAAAGTCTTCAAAAGGCGCCGAAAAGACAGCAGAGATGGCGCCTGCCTAATATTTAAGGGGAGGGAATTCCACAGGGTAGAAGGCTTATTTTAAAGGCTCATTTTCCCTCTGCCAGACTTAGTCTGGCTCAGCTGACAGTAGCCCAACTCCTGAATGGAGTTTGGAATGGGATAACATCTTCCGCTGGCTTTCTATACTTAGGATTGCTTTGCCCATGTAGAATTATAGCTTTTAAATACTGGCTGAGAGGGCAAACATTGTTTCCACTTTTGAATGCTACTTTCACCATTTTAAGCATATCTGTTGGAAATTTGAGCTCTTCCCATTCAACCATAGTGCAGTGGCAGAGCGCTTCTTTCAGCCAAGGAAACATCTAGGTTCACAGTGCTCCACTTTGCAGTTATCATTATCCTTCCTTAAAGAAGTTACCGAAAGGAAGAATTATAGCTCAGGTTTCTTGCACTTCCAGTTGAAAGGATCATGTAGCAGGTAATGGGGAAGACCTCTCTCTCTCTCTCTCTCTCTCTCTCTCCCTCCCTCCCTCTCCCCCCCCTCTCTCTCCCTCTCCCCCTCCCTCTCCCCCCTCTCCCTCTCCCCCTCCCCCCCTCTCTCTCTCTCTTTCTGTGTGTGTCCCTGAGACTTTGGAGAATCACTAGTACTCAGAGCAGATCAACCTGGGCTAGGTGGACAAACAGGGTTGTATCCAATGCAGCATTAGGTCAGGGTCCCATCAGTGCAAAGATTACTGTTAGCGCAATGGGACTTCCCTCCCCTCATTCCCATGTGCTGTTCTAGAGGTTCCCCCAACCTTCTGGAACAGATCTGGAGTTGGGGCACACGAGGGTGGGAAAGCCCCCTTGTACCGATGGGAGGTGTAGGTAGAATACTGTCCATAGTCTGACCCTGACATAAGATCAGCTTCCTATGTATGCTAAAGAAGGTTAGTGTTCTTTCATTGATGATTCTGCCCAGGTGCATGCCTCCACCTGGTTCTAATTTAGGGAGTGGATGCAATTAAAACACACACACACACACACATTTCATGCCTGGGCAAAGTCCTTCAGCCTGTGCCTCTCCTGCACATGCCAGCCTATATTGCACACAACTTGCACCACAGTGGTGTCCTAAATTGAGTATGGCCATGTCCCAGATGAAAAGGTACTTCCTTTTTTATTTTTTGAAAGCAGTGCTATTGAAGCACAGGAAGTACTGCACAGATATTATTTTAAGGCAGAACCTGTGGCTCCCCAGATGTTGCTGGACTCCAACTCCCATCAGACTCTGCCAACAAGGACAATGGTTAGGGATTAGTCCCCATCCCACCCTATTTTAAGGCATAGTGAAAGGTTCTATTGGTTTGATGAAGGCAAATTTTTGCCTGGCCATCACCCCATTGGAGTCACATTCTCAGAAGAGGAAAGATATAATAACATACAGTGGATGTGAGACAAGATCTAAAGCCAAAGGCTATTTTAAAAGGAGAAAAATCTAAAAATTTTGACTCACAGAGGGAAAAGAAAATATACAACAAGGAGTTATGCTCCATTACCCCAAAGAAAATAAATGAGCAGTTCAATGATGCATCTGAATGTGAAGAAATCAGAGATTTGTAGTTTCCCTGAGAGCAGACAGTGCTTCTAAATTTAAGCATAAACTGGTTGCTGGAGGATGGATCTACATCTAAACATGGAAGAATAAATATTATCAAAGGATAATTTATTTGACTGATGGGTTCCTGATTCAGTAGAAATATGGACTGTTTCTTGAGACACCCCTGTCCAAGTCTTTTTAAGAAAGGGAAAGTTCTCTGGGTTATGTCATCCATTTTAGAGCATGATATCCACTGACATTTCTGTATACTAACAGTAACTCTAAAACTATCTGTGCATGTTGACTTGTTATACAGCTTTGGCTAACGACATGCCCCATGAAATACTGTAGACTACAATTCTAACTCTACTTACCTGGGAGCAATAGTCTATTAGGGCAAATAGGGCACTGCCCCACCAACCCTCAGTATGACGTCAGCCAGCCTCCACCTGCCCACCTTCCTACTTCCATCCAATCCAGCAGGTGGCACTGCCTGTGACAGCTTCTTCTTCCTTAGTTTCAGTGTTGTCCTTGTAGAACTCAGCAGGCAGGAGGAGGATGGGACAAAACTAAAATAACTTGGTTCTGCTTATCATTGGCTGTGGCTTCACTTAAAGTAATCCCCACTGAATTCAACATTTCATACAAAGTGGATAACATTTGCAAGCATAGCAGCCCCTCCAGAGACAATTTAGTCTGCCAATTAAGTTTTGTGTAGGGTGCTTTTAAAATTTGGTTGTTTTTTTTTTTTTAAAGAGAAGGTCAAAGACCAAGATGTTGGAGAGTGGGAACTTTTATTTTTGATAAAACCCAACGCGTTTCAGCCTGTTATCTACAGGCCTTCATCAGGGGATAATAGCTTGTAAGATTAAAAGACGAGCAAATTGCTTTCTGTACTGTACCAATATCAAACGCGTCGGGTTTTATCAAAAATAAAAGTTCCCACTCTCCAGCATCTTGGTCTTTGACCTTCTCTTTTTGATTGCCCATTTGGATGCTAGCCACCCTCTGTTTATTCTATATTATTATTATTATTTTTTTTAAAAAAACTTTCATTAAAGGGCTCAAAGTTACAGGAAGCCAAATTTCAGCTGAACATCAGAAAAAACTTCCTGTTAGAGCACTCCAACACTGGAACCAATTCCTTAGGGAGGTGGTGAGCACTCCAACACTGGAGGTATTCAAGAGGCATCTGGACAGTCATCTGTCGGGTATGCTTTAAGTTGGATTCCTTCATTGAGCGGAGAGTTGGACTCAATGACTTTATAGGCCCCTTCCAACTCTTCTGTTCTATGATTATATGATTCTGTCTGCCAGAATTGGATGCAATTTGCAGGCAAGGCCACCCCTTCTGAGGGGAAGCCTGCACAATTTCATAATAATAGCTGTCGTGGTTCTGACACAAGGACAGACTTTACTGTTTTGGAGTGGGTAAATAAGAATCATATGGGGTGGCCAGTGTATCCCCAGACAGTACTGGGGTGAGGGAAATGTCACCCCCAGCAATGACCTTGTTACCCCAAGAATTGTTGGTGGGAGGCAGGCTTCTGTCCATCACGGATTTGGGGGTATACAGAGGAGTTCGCTCCATTGGCTTGCATAGGCAAAATGGGTGGTGGAAAAATAGTATAAATCCCCAGGAAAGACTGGGATGGGGAAAATGTCACCCTTAGCAAGGATGCAATCATGGGGTGTGTGGCTTTTTCTCCTCCCACAGATTTTTGGAGAGATGATAGAGATCTCTCCATTGACTTGCATAGGGAAAGGCATAGATCCACAAACACCATTTTAAATGCCTCTCCCAAATCACTGTGATGTGACTGACCTAGTGAAATAATTCACTTTGATTAAAAGCTGGACCTGTCCATCAACACGACGTATCTTCCCACCTCTCCACTACCTCCCATCTTGGTGTCTTCCCGGTCAGCTTGGTTTTGTTTCTCGAGGGGAAAACAATGGCTGTGTGGTTTTTGGACAGCCAAGGTCACAGAGCCACTCAGAAAGCAGGGAAGTCCTGATCTGCCTGGAGGCACCTAGTTAATGGTGCAATCTGACTCAGAAATGTGAGAACCTTCCCTGAATTACCTGATTCGCCTTATCATTCAGGGTACACACATAGCTGATGCACATCCCGTGCATATCTAATCTATATGCTATATTATAATATTTTGCTGTAGTTAAAAACATTAAAAAATTCATTTCATCAGATTGGGGTTTTTTCCCTTCCTAAATAAAAGCCTTCATAATTACTTTCAAGGCATATAAAAGCCTAACAGCTGTAACTACTAATTGGCATGGCAATTTAGGACTTGTTGCAAGAAGCTACAACACACTGCTTCATTGCACTGTGGCTTTTGTACTTCTTTGTTATAGCTAGGCTTCTTGAACGTATACAATAAAGAAATCTAATTATGCTTAGGTTCCTTGGAAAAAATGTGGATAAATCTTTTACAAAGAGAGACATTGAAAATGCTCCCTCCATCCTTGAGGTACATATATGCTGGGATCTGGTAAAAGAATTAAAATTAATTGAGGATGGTCACTGCCAGGCCTCATGAATGAAAGAGTGATTAATGAATAAAAATCATTAGGGGAAAGAAACAAGTAATTCCTTTTCATTCATATATGACCCAAAGTAAAATGAGTGATTAAGAAGAAAATATAAATCCAAAATCAAGTTACATAATAATCAGCTGGTAGCATTTGTGAAATGGAGTTGTGTTGCATATTACCGAGAAAGAGAGAGAGAACATTTTTAATTTTTGCAGAGGTTTTAGAACATAAGAAGAGCCTTGTGGATCAGGCCAATAACCTATCTAGTCCAGCATCCTTTTCTCATAGTGGCCAACCTGATGCCCATAAGCAGAACCTGAATGCAGAGCTTGGAAAAGTTACCTTTTTGAACTACAACTCCCATCAGCCCCAGCCAGCATGGCCACTGGATTGGGCTGATGGGAGTTGTAGTTCAAAAAAGTAACTTTTCCAAGCGCTGCCTGAATGCAACAGCATTCTATCAAGTTGTGATTCCAAGCAACTGCATTCAGAGGCATACTGCTTCTGGAAGTGGAGGCAGGACATAGTCCTCGTGGCTAGTAGCCTTATCTTCCATGAATGTATCTAATGTCTTTTAATTCCATCCAAGTTGGTGGCTTTTGCTACCTCTTGTGGGAGTTCCATAGTTTAACTATGCACTGTGTGAATGAGTACTTTCTTTTGTCAATCCTGAATCTTCCAACATTTAGCTTCATTGACTGTCCCCAGGTTCTTGTGTTATGAGAGAAGCTTGATCTTCTCACTCTTCACACTGCCAGTCTGAACTTCTGAATATTGTTCTACGTAGAAATTTTTTAAAAGTTGAACTCCATGACAGGGTTACCACAAGAATGTACACTCCAAACAAAGCAAAACATGGAGCCAACCAATGTGTTTTAAATTTTTTATTATAAAGGATAGGAAACCATGTTCCCATTTGTTCAAACTGAGATAAACAGTAAATATCATGCTTGAGTTTTGATATTTCTTTTTCTTTTCTTTAATTTTTTTTTTGTCCTTTGCAATACGATCTACACAATGGCATTCCTGACTTGGAGACTTTTTTTAAAAAAATTACATCTTTTGAGAAGCACCAGAATTTTTGGACATAAATGAAGACTGCTGAAATGAGACAGAAACCAGCAGTATGAAGGAACCACTGAGTAAACAATAGTTGGATAATTTAACCAGCAGAACACAACAAATTAACCCCTTGGGAAGGACTATGCAATGAAGAATACATACGAATACATAAATACAAAAGACCTTCTAAACTGGAGAAACATTGAGCTGTCACAGTTACAAAGAATCCTGTGGAAGCCCCTTAGTCTTCCATGTTTTTGATACAAAACTTATGCAAGTTTCATTCCCATAAATGGAAGCAAGCTGCCCAACAAAGATTAAGAGGATGGATATTTAATTGTATTAAGCACAATGTTAGGAACATTTATTGATAACTTTTATTTCATTAAAAATAGGCTCATCTCAGGAGGCAGATGCTAAGGGTCAGGGAAAGGCTGTGAGATGTTGGAGGTTAACAACTAGCTCAGTTGGTCTCTGTATGTAGAATGAGGAAGAGCACCATCTTGTCCTTTGTCTCTGACAGCTAAATGTCTTGGGCCAGCTCTGCATCGCAGGGCCTCTGGAAAACCATGAACAGCTGTGTCCATTATTGTATATGAAGATAATTGCAGGGGGGTGGCCAAGGATTTACTTGCCTGGAAAAACCAGAAGCTCATCCCCACATATCAGAAGGACATGGACATAGGAATCTGCCTTAATCCAGGGCAGAATATCTGTCCATCTAGCCTAGTATCTACTCTGAATGGCAGCTCAGGGAGACGACTTTCATATCTACCTAATCCTTTGAACTGGAGCTAACAGGTATAGAACCTGGGACCTTCTGCACTGGTCCCTTCCAACTAACAGATGGACAACTCACAGAAAAATATGGGGCAGACAACTCCAGCGGCACAACAGGGAAGATTGCTCCTGAGTAGTGCTGGTAGTCCATGATAGATGATCAGACTGACAAGAACATTAATGAGGAACTGCCCTAACCTGCAGTGTGAAACATCACCAGTATGATAGGTCTTCTTTGTTGTCTCAGTCAGGCCATGCGGACCTGTGACATGCATGTGACACACAACATACATGGAAATGGATCTCTGGCATACATGGGGAGGTATCATAGCAAAAGAATATAAAGGGTTCTCAAGTAGTGGCAAAGAGGCCATGCTAATCTATATAAATGAAACCAAAAGGGAGAAGGTGGGAAAGAACAGATCTGGATGGATACAACTTGGTTTGTACACCCAGGAATCATTATTGTTTCCACATGAAGTCTGAACACTCTCCATGGCTTCTATGGATTATTTGCACTTGTTTAATTTTCTACATTCATAAATACAGAGAACCTATCTCCAAACACAATGAGTGGCTAATCTTTTTCAGGCAAAGGGCCACATTGACCCAAGGTCCACTATCTGGGGGTTGCATGTCAAAGTAGGTGTTGCTGAAATGTAAAGTGGGTGTGGCTAATATTTTTAAAGGATAAATTCAGGGTGTCTTAAGGAATTGACAAAAACTTTTTGGCAGCACAGAATCACAATGGAGGGCCTTTTGGAGAAGTCAGACCATAGCTCAGAAGCAGAGCACATACTGTGCATGTAAAAGGTACCAGATTCAATCCTCGGCATCTCCAGGTTGGCCTGAGAGAGACTCCCATCTAAAATCCTAGAGAGGCACTGCTGGTCAATGTAGATCACTGTTCTTCATATTTGGTCATTGGCTAAGCTGGTTGGGGTTGATGGAAGTTGTAGTTAACAACATCTGGGGACCCACAGTTGAAGAACACTGGTGTAGATAATACTGAGCTAGATGGACCAATAGTCTGACTTTGTATAAGGCAGCTTCCTCTGTATGATACCATTCATACATTGTCTATACACACATGATTCTGAGGTCCAAGTTCACAAGTTTACCCCTGGGCCACATGTCTGTCTGAATGTGTCCACAGTGTGCATCAGGAAGTACACTGGAGAACTGTTACTCAGGAATCAAAACTTTAATGCTAGAATAACCTACTTCCTTACAACTACTGAAGGCCAAGCTTATGTGCATCAATTCTGTTGCATTTTTTAAAAATTGTAGCCAACTGATGAGACATGATCCAGGAGAGTACTTTTAAGTCCAGTTCATTTCAAAAAAGAATGTGCTTAATTTTTCCATTGAAATTAAGATGCTGAACTTTGGCTGCTTTGTGCCCATCCCCTAGTACTTACAATCCATAATTATAATAATTCCATTTGTTGTCCTGTATTTTCTGTTTCACAGCAGTAACTGAAGCACAGCAAAGAACTGCTTAACTTATTTTCAAATTAAGGATGAATAACAGAGAAAAGAAATGAAGGTCTAAAAGCAGTTCAGAAATAATTAACTCTAAAATGTGCACATGCAACAGCAACAAAACACTGCTTAATGAACCAAATCCAGTTGAAATATGTGGTCATGCCATCTGCATACATGCTATATTTATGTGTATTTTTCAAATGAAATTCCATTTGCAAAATAACCTTTTTTTCACCTTTTTTTTTTTAAACTGCTTGATATTCAGACTTTGTTGACAGAGGCCAAAGCTGTAACAGTCAGAAAGAAAAATCCCTGGTTTCTTTTGTTATCATGCCACAAATCCTAGTTGACGGATTATGCCAATTATCAGGATTACCTACATTCTCCCTAGCCATGCAGGGCAATTGACAACTCTCTGCATATTGCTGTTATCATTCTCTGCCACCATGATTCACAGTCTCTTTATTAGGGGCATGTTTCACATTTGAAACAGGCTTAATGAATAATTGCTCCAACATACCATATCAATCCTACATTAAAGAGATGTTATCCATCTAAATTGTGTTTGCTGATAGCAGGCAATGGTGTGAATGACCATCTTTACACTTATTTTAAGGCACATGTACCAATTAAAATAAATATTGGTTGTGCTTTTGCATAGATTCAGTGCCATTTCCATCTCTGACAAAGATCCTTTCCCTACTGATTATGACGTATTTCTGCTTTACAAAATTTCATCTTGTTTGTATCTGATAATTTTGTACAAAGAAAGAAAGAAAAAACCTGCTCAAAGGTATTAGGTTCATTTGTGGCAACTGAACCATAATGTTGTCCACTAAACTGTCATAATAACCATCTTCTCTAGTCCAAGCAATCACATGTCATCTGCATCCTGATGTGTTGGGTGGTGACTTGTGTCCATTTACTGCAGCCTGTGACATGAGATCTGAGTACTGATGGGCTGCTGCCATTTGATGCTTTCAGGGAATCCCCTGACCTTCTGCTTCTGAAGGTTATATATGAAGTTCTTCAGAACAGGGTAGCTATGCTGCACATTGTTCTAGCTTTCACTTGTTAAAAGTCTAATGGCCGGATCATCATAGTTGTGGAACGTAATGAATAACTGGGGCCTTTGAAGTAGTGCCATTTGATTCCATTTATTTTTCCATGGTGCTGTCCAGCAGAGTAGAACATTCCATTGAGATTGGAAGGCCCACAGGCATCAAACCACCAGCCTGAAATCATTAAGAACAAAACAATTAGACCATGCACTAACTAAGCATGCTCACTTTCGTGTGCAACATCAAGCTGGCTAGCAAATGTATAGAATCCAAGTTGATAAAAGCCACTGAGGCAATGGTTTGAGTTTCTTTTTTCTTTTTTACAAAGAAACATTTTGAGTCTGGGACACCATGAACTGGATGAGCAGTTACATGTGCCCAGAGGGACTTTGGGATGGGGTTTCCAAAAAACTAACAGCTCCCAATGCCAAATGGCAAAACAGGCCTGCTTCTCAAAATAAAAGAGAGACAGACAGACAGAGAGAGCAACCATTCCAATGGGTATTGCAAACCCTTGACTGCAGCTAAATACAGAGTTTGGGGTCCTGGCCTGGAGCCAGATATAAGCCTAGAACAAATGGCACTGAGGGTGTTCAGTACCTCCCTCCATTTGTTTTACTTTTGAACATTTATTTTGTATTTGTATTTTGTATTTGACACACAATATCCATGCATTTCTCTCTAAGTTAATAAAGTTGCATGTGTGGAACCATGAATCTGTATTTATTCATGCCCTATATAAGCAAATAGAAAGAAAATGCATTGCCTCTCAGCATATAGAAGTATTTAAAGGTCAAGAATAAATGAACTGTACTAGCATCAAATGAACTGTGTTCCAACACTGGACAGTATTAAATAGTATTACAGTAGGTGACCACCTTGGAATATTAACCCTCTTCCATTAGTTCAAAAGTGCTTTGGCCTTCATAAGAATGTAAGAAGAGCCAGTTGGATCAGGTCAAAGGCCCATCTAGTCCAGCATTCTGTTCTCACGGTGGTGAAACAGATGCCCGTGGGAAGTCCGAAAGTGGGACATGAATGCAACAGCGCTCTCCCCACCTACAATTTCCAGCAACTGGTGGTATTCACAGGCATACTGCCTCCAACAGTGGAGGAAGAATTAGCCTCAAAAACTAAACCACTGCTTCAGAGAGACCCAAAGGCTGACACCCAGTGGCCTTTCCGATCGGTAATGATCCCAGTTTCCTTTTTTTTTAATCGTATAATTTTTTATTTTTTAAAGAAAATAAAATACAAATAAAAAATATACATGCAAAAACAGATGACTTCCGATCTCTTTGATCGGCCGTAACAGATACATATAAAGATACCTTGTTCACTAATAAATTACATAATCTCCTTTTTTCTCAATTAAATAATCTAGTTAATCATCAAATCCCAATATCACCAATTCATTTTCTGTGTCTCACAAAAAACTCAGAAAGAAATCCCAATCTTTGAGAAATGTGACTATTGTTTTTTCTCTCAATAGACACGTCAGCTTATCCATTTCTGCCAGGTCCATTAGTTTTAGTAGCCATTCTTCAATTGTTGGTAATGTTGTATCCTTCCATCTTTGCGCATATAGTAATCTCGCTGCAGTAACCATATATTGAATCACTCTTCCATGATTCCTTTCCAACTGTATGTCCATCAAGCCCAACAAAAAAAGTTCTGGTTTAAATTGAATTTTAAATCTTTAAAATTCTCTGCATTAATTTATATATTTGACTCCAAAACATTTTTGCTTGTTTACATGTCCACCACATATGGTAGAAAGTCCCTTCGGTAATGATCCCAGTTTCCCATTAGCCATTGTCAAACAAAAAGATGCAACTTCAAAAAGTTGTGTCCACCATCCATGTACCAGGAGCCCATTGTTGTGGAAGCCAGGAGTTCCAGGGAGTTTCCTGGTTTGCCTGCCTCTTAAACCAGCCCTGCCTCTGGAGTTAGGATATGCTCATGCTTTCTAACTGGTACTGCCAACCAGCTCAATCTGACCCCGAGGCAAGTTCATGTGGCCCCTGGTGACCCTACCAAATTTTATTCAAGATATGGGAAGTTTATTCAAAATTTCCTCATTATGGAAAGAAAATGTCTTGAAGTTGTAAGAAACAGAGCAATTCTGTACTTTTATGCTACATCTCACTTTTTAGTTTTGTATGTATACAACGTCTATGCAATATGAAAATGTACACACATTTGCATCAAATAACATGCCTGCCCACATGGTAGTCGTGAATGCTAGACGGCTGCACTTTTACTATGTAGCTGGATCGTACAACAAATATGCTTCCAGTGCCCAGATAACTGGAGATTAAAATTTGGTCATGTTTGACTTGCAGCCAAGGATACAGTGTATGCCACAGCTTTGCATGCTGCTGCTATTTTATTATGGCATTGCCCATGCAGCAATGCCAAACCGCTCTATGCTTCCTGTATTAAGTGATGGTGTTTGTACAATGCAGATCTGTGTCTCGGTGGAGCAGCATGGGCTTTGCATACAAGAGCTCCCAATTTACATTCCTGCCTATGGAGTCCCAGAAGAAAGACTGCAATGAGTTACACAGACACTTCCCCCCTCCCCCAGGTTGCTAATAGTGGTTAGCACTAAGACAGGCTGTCACTCACTGGAGAATTCATTAATGTATAGTTTATTACAAATATTTATATCCCACCTTCTCATTTTAAAACAACAACAATCTTTAAGATAGTTTGTTGTTGTTGTTATGTGCCTTCAAGTCGACTACGACTTATGGTGACCCTATGAATCAGTGACCTCCAAGCGCATCTGTCATGAACCGCCTTGTTCAGATCTTATAAGTTCAGGTCTGTGGCTTCCTTTATGCAATCAATCCATCCCTTGTTTGGCCTTCCTCTTTTTCTATTCCCTTCTGTTTTTCCAAGCATAATTGTCTTTTCTAGTGAATCATGTCTTCTCATTATGTGTCCAAAGTAGGATAACCTCCATTTCATCATTTTAGCTTCTAGTCACAGTTCTGGTTTAATTTGTTCTAACTCCCAATTATTTGTCTTTTTCGCATTCCATGATATGCATAAAGCTCTCTTCCAACACCACATTTCAAATGTGTTTATTCTTCTCTTATCCGCTTTTTTCACTGTCCAACTTTCACATCCATACACAGAGATCTGGAATACCATGGTCTGAATGATCCTGACTTTGGTGTTCAGTGATACATGGGACGGAGAAAGGGGGGGGGACCCAGGATGCTGTAGGAAGAAAATGCAGATAAAAAGGTTCCAATGGTTTTATTTGAAAAAGTAAAAAAGCGTGTGCCCAACACGTTTCAGCCACATAAACCTTGGCCTTCGTCGGGGGCTACAACAAATAAACATAAAGTAAATCATTACTTAATCCATATCAAATTGCTATACATATTTTACAACCAAACCATGAGCAGAAAAGGGAACAAACTGCTTACTCACATTTCAAACCATTACTGGTTTCTGCTAGTAGTATGGTATCATCTGCATATCTTAAATTATTGATATTTTCACACCTCCTTCATCTTGGTCCAATCCCGCTTTCTGTATGATATGTTCTGCGTACAGATTAAACAAATAGGGTGATAAAATACACCCCTGTCTCACACCCTTTCCAATTGCGAACCAATTGGTTTCTCCATATTCTATCCTTACAGTAGCCTCTTGTGCAGAGTATAGGTTGCGCATCAGGGCAATCAGATGCTGTAGCACCCCCATTTCTTTTAAAGCATTCCATAGTTTTTCATGATCTACACAGTCAAAGGCTTTGCTGTAATCTATAAAGCACAGGGTGATTTTCTTCTAAAATTCCTTGGTCCGTTCCATTATCCAACGTATGTTTGCAATATGATCTCTGGTGCCTCTTCTCTTTCTAAATCCAGCTTGGACGTCTGGCATTTCTCACTCCATATATGGTAAAAGCCTTTGTTGTAGAATCTTGAGCATTACTTTACTTGCATGGGATATTAAGGCAATAGTTCAATAATTAATGCATTCTCTGGGATCCCCTTTCTTTGGAATTGGTATATATATTGAATGCTTCCAGTCTGTGGGCCATTGTTTAGTTTTCCATATTTCTTGACAAATTTTTGTCAAAATTTGGACAGATTCATTCTCAGTAGCTTGTAGCAACTCTATTGGTATGCCATCTGTTGCTGGTGATTTGTTTCTTCCAAGTATTTTTAGAGCAGCTTTCACCTCACATTCTAAAATTTCTGGTTCTTCATCATATGGTTCCTCCATGAATGAATCTGTCATCCTTGCATCTCTTTTATAGAGTTCTTCAGTGTATTGCTTCCATCTTCCTTTTATTTCATCTCGGTCAGTCAGTGTGTTCCTCTGTTGATTATTCAACATCCCTGCGCTTGGTTTAGAGAGCCATTGTGGTGTAGTGGTTAAGGTGTTGGACTGCGACGAATCCCCACACAGCCATGAAGCTCACTGGGTTACCTTGGGCCAGTCACTGCCTCTCAGCCTCAGAGGATGGCAATGGAAACCCCTCTGAATACCGCTTATCATGAAAACCCTATTCATAGGGTCGCCATAAGTCGGGATCGACTTGAAAGCAGTCCATTTCCATTTTTCATGCTTGGTTTAAATTTCCCTTTCATTTCTCTAATCTTTTGGAATAGGGCTCTTGTTTTTCCCTTTTTGTTGTCCTCTTCTATTTCTATACAATAACCATTGTAATAGTTCTCTTTGTCCCAAGGTACTAGTCGTATTGTTGCATTTAGGGTTCTGACCGTGTTTCCATTGCCTTTTGCTTTTGCTTTCCTTCTCTCTTTAACCATTTTAAGAGTTTCTTCAGTCATCCATTGGGGTCTTTCTCTCTTTTAAACTAGAGGTATTGTCTTTTTGCACTCTTCCCTGATAATGTCTCTTGCTTCACTCCATAGTTCTTCTGGTTCTCTGCCAATGAAATGTAAAGCCTCAAATCTGTTCCTTATTTGATCTTTATATTCTTCTGGGATGTTATTTAAATTGTATTTTGGCATTATGATTGCTTTGTTCTTCTTCTTTAGCCCTACTCTGATTTTCAATACGACCAGTTCATGATCTGTGATCTGTACTGCAGTCTGCTCCTGGTCTTGTTTTTGCAGAAAGTATGGAACTTCTCCATCTTCTGTTACCAATTACATAATCAATTTGGTTCCTATATTGACCATCTGCTGATGTCCACGTGTACAGTCGTCTCTTCGGTTGCTCAAAAAATGTGTTCGCAAGAAACAAATTATTGGCTTCACAGAATTCAATAAGCCTTTCTCCTGCTTTATTTCTGTCTCCTAAGCCCCATTCCCCCACAATTCCTAGTTCTTCTCTGTTCCCTATTTTTGCATTCCAGTCACCCATGATTATCAGAACATCTTGTTTTGGTGTGTGATCAACTTCCTCCTGTACTTCTGCGTAAAACACCTTAAAATCATCAGTGATTCAGTGCAGACAGAAGACCTAAGTTCAACCCTTGGCATTTCTAGTTAACATGATCTCAGTTTTACACTGAGCACTGGATGGCCACCTTAAGGCCAATAACAGAGTGGCCCGATATTGTCAGTGTAGTACTGAGCTAAATAGAGCAATGTTTCTGACCTGGGAAAAGGCAGTTTCCATTGTTTGCAGAGCCACACTACCCAAGACACCAGTGACTGAATCTAGATATTACACATGCATGCACACATGCACACACACTGTTGTTACTGACTAAGTATTTTTTTAAATTAGCCCTGTTAATTTTATATATGCAATTTAAATTGTGAAACAACTGTATGGATTTTTGGTTGGGAAGCTTGCTTCTTTCATAAATTAAGAAGCATAAATGCTCCGGGTCAGATGGGGGTGGGGGAATCACAAAATGTACTTCTTGAAGACATAAAATTATGTGAACTCAAATTTTGCCCTCTGCAGATTTTTTTTTTACTGTTTAAATATTTGTAGCCAAACTTTAAAGAGGTAAACATGGCCAAATAAATCATTCAGAAACACACATTTACAGACTCTTATTGTTGATGGCACTGAAAAAAATTTAACTAGAACAATCTAAATTTGCCTTAATTAGAATGCAGGGAAGTAGCATATCATTTTACTAGCATAGCTTGGGCAATGCAGAACTTGTGAGAGGATGCATACAGGGTAAAAATCATTAGAATGTTGGTTTTTGTTCTTTAAGTTTCTAGTCCTTTGGAGAGTAAGAAATACCTTGAAAATCTATCTGCATTTTGAGCTCCACTATTTCACTGTACAGTGATTTGAGAGGCACCAACAAACACCAAAGACTTTACATAGTTTTTAAGGCTTCAATCCAATGCACAGTAAGTTCCATTTTACTCGGTGGGGCTTAATTCTGAGTAGGAATAGAAAGGATGGATTGCACTGTATATCTGTTTGTCAGATGCCTTACTGAGGCTGCAGTCCTAGCCCCACTTACTAAAGAGTAAGCCCAGTTGAATCCAATAGTATTTACTTTTATGTAGACATGATTAGGTTTGCCCTGTAATGTTGTTACCTGCATTGATACAGTAGTATATATGAAAAAATAGAATGGTGCACTTTCTAACCTTCCTTTCTTTCTACTTCAAACCCACCTTTTCTTTGAAGCTTTTGTTTTACTTCCTTAGTTTTAGGTATGTTCATAGGCATGTTCATATGCATAGCATCTCAGAGTTGGAAGAGACTTTGAAGACCATCCAGTGCAACCCCATGGTTGTTCCCTCTTTTATAAAGGCTTGACTGGCCTCCACTAGCAGTTGGGCATTTAGTGTTGCCTGTCCCATGTAGAGGAACATATTTCCAGCAGAGATTCATCAGATACCCTCACTTTTGATTTTCAGGTGTCTTTTGAAGATCTTTGTACATAGGCAGCCCTATACAAGCATTCACATATTTTTTATTAGCTAGTCTTCTTTATGATCATTTTATACTGTATATTTTTGCTGTATATAACTGCCTTGTTACATTGTATGACAATTACTTTTATAAATAAATAAATACACTGGTTTCACCCACCCTCTCACCCTGCCTTTCTATTGCTTCTTAATTCCACTCCTTTTCTTCCTCTTTTCTCTCCCCTCCCCTTCACTGAAAAAAAGTTAGATTGTAACCCCCTTGGGGCAGGGACTTACCATGTACATCAATGAGAATAAAATAATGATAGAAATGAAGCACACAGAAAGTGTTCTAAATTTAATATGGACTTTTCTTCCCCCACCTCACATTTCTTTCCACTTCCCTTTCTCTCCTTCCCAACTTGGTTCCAAGTAAAAAAATAAGGGACATATGAAACTCCTGCAGGAAATTTTACCAGACTTTCCAAACTTCTTTGGGCTTCCCTCAAAAGCTGTCAGAGAGGTCACCTGAAAAGGAATCTCCCTCCCCCATTAGCTTTGAATTTCAGTTTAGGTGAAGTTTCAGTGGTAATTCTAAGAGCCAAACTAAATAGCATGTGGGAGATCTGTGGCGGGATCTCCTGCAGTCTTTTTCTTTGGTTAAATCAGCCACTGAGGAGGCAATTTGACTCGAACTTACAATGCTGAGGAGGGGATATTAATCTCTTCCCCTAACCCAAGATTCTGCACCCCCATTGGAAACTGCTATTTACTGTAGCTATGGTGAGAAGAAAAGACATCTATAATATTGAATATCAGCCCTATTATACCACTTTAACTGTCATGGATAGTCTTGGGAATGGTAGTTTGTTAAGGGTGCTGACCTCACAATGCTACAGCACCCTTAACAAACTACAGTTCCCAGGATTCTCCATAACTCTTAAAGTGGTTTGAGAGTAGGGTTGCCAGGTTCATAGCCTGAGACTGATCCTGTATCTTTAGGAGAAGAGAAAGTCAGCCAAGTGCAGGTGTTCTTGCAACTCCGTAATGGGAAAAACCACAAGGTGAAATTCTCCCTCCCCCCTCCACAACTTTTAAAGATACAGAAGACCTCTTGGTTGCCAAGCCCGGCCTCCAAGAGGTCTTCTGTATCTTTAAAAGTTGTGGAGGGAGAAGGGAGAATTCCACCTTGTGGTTCTTCCCATTACAGTGTTGCAAGAGCACCTGCACTTGGCTGACTTTCTCTTCTCCTAAAGATACAGGATCAGTCTCAGGCTATGAACCTGGCAACCCTGTTTGAGAGTGCTTTAAATGTATAGTGTGGATATGGCTTCTCTCTATTGGCAAGAGCAGCTTGGGAGCATTTTAAGCTGAGAAAGGTCTTGAGGGAAAGGGCTGTGCTTCTCCTCCAGCAAGTCATGGCTGCTTTTGGCCAAAAAATATATATCATGGGTCACTCATGTCACATCTCATTTGGCCTTTAGATAAATTCTTGCTGCCACAAAGCACAATACAGAAGGACCTCTGGGCCCCATCTGCATGATACATTTAAAGCAGCATTATACCACTTTAAACAGACATGACTTTCTGCAAAGAATCTTGGGAACTGTAGTTTGTTAAGGGTGCTGAGAATGTTAGGATCCTGCAGATACCATCTTATCAGGAGGTCCGTCCCGCACAACATAGGAAGCACACCTTTAGTGTTGTGGCACCCTTTGGAATTCACTCCTCTTAAACATTAGACAGGCGTCATCTCTGTTGTCTTTTCAGCACCTACTGAAAACCTTCTTCTTTCAACAAGCCATCTAGGTAAGTAGAGACCTTATCACTGTCTGCATCTAATTTTTTGTGCTTTTTTTAAAAAGATGTTTTAAAAGATTTTCTGGCTTTAAGATGTTTTGTTTTTAAAGATGTTTTAAGAGGTTTTGTTTTTAAGATGTTTTACAATGTTTTTAGTGTTTTATTGCCTGTTTGGCTTTTGGGAGAAAGGGCAGGATAGAAATAAAATAAAACAAAATAACAGGTGTCTCCTAACAACCCTCAACAAACTACAGTTCCCAAGATTGTTTATGGAAAGCCATAACTTTAAAGTGGTATAATACTACTTTAAAGGAATAGTGCACTTGAGGCCAGAGATACTTAAGCAAAGCAACACATGGGATGCATAGCTTTAATCATTACAAAAGGAGCTCATCCACACTGCGATTTAGCGTGTGTCTGGTAGGCAAGCAGAAGCTAGAATGCAGTTTTTCTCTTTAAATTCGTATCAACCCAATCCAATTATAATGCAAAAAGTAAAGGAAAAATCATCTCAGCTTTGCTGCACTCCTCAGTGTAGGTGCTTTGCTTTGATTTTTTTTAGTGGGTGGGCTCTCTTATACCCCATTGTCTGCTCCCTCTCTCTCTGCAGCCCCCAAAAGCTGCTGCAGCCACTGCTTACTTCGCCTTTTACTCACTCCCCCCTCTAATCAGTTTCATATAGTTTCATGTCAATTGCACCCCAACCTTCTCCCTGCTTCAGCTGGGAGAGGCCTACAATTGACAAGAAACAATGAAACTGACAAAAAACCCTCCCCCTGTCCATTAGCAATATTGGTACTCTGGAGGGAGCAAACATATAAAATTGGGGGCGGGGCCACAAGGAAACAATGATACTAAACCTGTCCAGAGGTACTTGTGTGAAAGGAAAACAGCAGATTAGAAGCTACCATTGAGCAAGGTGTGGACCTTGAAAAGCTATTGTGATGGTAAAAACAGCTTCTTTAGTACAAAGTTAGGCTCCAAAGTCTCTTTTTTCAAAGAGACATTTACCAGGACAGCATTTTTAGGGTCATGGTTGAGGGCTAATAATAAAATAGATCGCCCTCTCCCAAAAGGGAAGGAAGTCAGCCACCACCTTTTGTTCCATTGTAACTAGAGATTGCAATATGTGCAGCAACACAGCATCTGTGAACCTGCTGGAATCATCCACAGGGGAGCCCTAGGAAAGCCAAGTAACAATCAAGATGAGCACACATAGCTATGGCGTTCAAAGTTTGGTGTTCATCCATCTCTGGATATGCAGAGGAATTAAACATGAAATCCTTTATTGTAGGCAGAATGTACTTCCCATGTAGCGCATGCATTGTGTCAGCAGATTTGGTCCTCTGCACTCTGTCTGAAGGAAAGGAGCCCTTGTTTTTTAACCAGTGGGTGCATTAGTAACAGCGATTAGCACATTGCTCCAAGGTTTATGCTACTCTGTGTTTTTAGACCAGAATGAATTTACTTGTATAGCAATTTCTTATATTTTTTGAACAATACTTTGTAGGCTTTCCCCCACTGAAGTAACACTTCATAATGAAATCTTTGGGGAAGGATCATTGCCAAATACATTCTGGCATTCTGCTATTTTGATACAGTTGACCTCTCTTTGATTACAAAGCTATACCTAAGGGGCTAATAACCAAAGAAAAAGAAAGCAGCACAGCTGATGTTTGACTGTAACAAGAGCATAATCTTGTAGAAATTTAAGACAAAACTAAACATGGAAAAACCTAATCCTCATTTTTTTTCCAGAACTGAGACTGGAACACTTAAGCGTCTCTCAGCTCCGTTTACGCTGTCAAGAGTATGGACCAGAAAGTTGGTATCCATTACCATTTTACTTCACAACAACCATCATTGCATGAAAGACAGACTTTCTTTGGGGAATTTTTTTTATTTCTGAGCAAGGCAACCTAAACACTGTACAATCCCAAAGCAGCACAACATGACAGACTACCTAAATCAGGAACAATCTGCTAAAGTACATACCACATTTAAGGACTCCCAGCTGTGAATTGTGAAGTCTCTTTTATAGGGTATTGGAGACGCATCTATTACAATTGATCTATGTGGTCCACTTCACACATACATGTTATTTATCACTTCTTGACTGCTGCATCAAATAATTACTTGTTTGTTTGGATGAGCCATCACAGTTTAATCCCCACAGACAGTGCAATGCCAACTCAAACAAAACTTTTCAGTGAAGATGCTTCACACATTCAACAGAGAACTATCAAGTGATATATATGTATGTCTGAACCAGGACAAAAGTCAGTAAAAGTGCAGAAGCAGGCCCCAGGATACTAACTTCCTCCTGTTCTGGCTGCTTCCTGGCTGCAGGCCAGGCCTCCAGAAATTCCTCATGGTTTCAAGTGTTTAAAAGTTGCCATTGCCTCAAAGGTTTGATTTCTGCTAAATAATAACCGTAACTCATTTCTGGAGAACAATGTGAGGAACTTTCTCCTTAATGCTACTATTTATTTATTTCTTATATTTATTTCCTCCAAGGAGCTCAAGGTGGTATACAACCCTGTGAAGTATGTTAGGCTGAGAGAGGGTGACTGGCTCAAGGTCACCCAATGAGTTTCATGGCTGAGCGGGGATGTGAATCCTGGTCTCCCAAGTCCTAGTCCAACACACTAACTGTTATACCACACTGGCTCAACACTCATGGTACTATGCCCAGCCCACCAATAGTAGCTTATCAGATAACTGCATAAATACAATGGAAGCAAATGGGAGTGCAGCCGGTTAATTATTCCACATCCTAATTACAGCTACCTCTCCTACAAATCCCTGCATTTTTTTTCTCATATAGCTAAGGGTGTGGTGATTGACTAACCAAGATTGCAATCAGTTTCTGAGCTAGTCAATTTCACTCCTAAAAATACATTGTTCTTCCAGAATACTTCAATATAACGGCATATTTCCGTATTGTTGTATCTCTTGTTCTTGGATTTAGTTGTCCGATCATTCTAGAGTTGTTGTTGATTTTGATTTTATTGTGTTATAAACACTTCAAATATTGTTATGGCCAATGGTTTCAATGATAAACACTTATTCATTCATGCCACAAATTATACTGACCTAAAACAATCATAGCTTTTTTTAACGGAGGTGTGGGGGGAAAGTAGTAAATAACTTTGAGTTTCTAACCCCCTTCTTCTGTTTAGATTGCTAGTCAAGGATCTGCTAGTTTTAATTCAATATTCCTAACGAACTAACTAAAAATGAACGAACTAACGAACTATATATATATATATATATATAGGAGCCACAGCATCTTTCACAATTTTTGTTTTCAAGCTGGTTTCTGTCTTTCTGTTTCTGAGACAGAGACTTCCACAGCTGGAGATAGGATATTAGGTAGTTTGTCAATCCATCCAATAAAATATATATTTTGGGATGATGATGGACTAGTTCACACATGTCTATACACCCCTGGAGTTCTATTCTGTATGAGAAGACTGGTATCTAGAGCTGTGGACTGACCAGTGAAAATTCCTTTTTCAGGTGAAAATCATATAGTGTGAGGACTGTGATGACTCACTGACACATACATTGATGGGCTTCAAATCCCATCAGCCCCAGCCAACATGGTCAATGGTCAGGGATGATGGGAGCTGGAGTCCAGCAACAACTGGAGGGCCAACCATTCCCCATCTTTGTTGTAATTCAAGAGGCAATGTAAAACATAATGATACAATGTCCTTCAACTGTATTCCTACAGGCATAACTCTATGGACTTTGGCCCTATACCTTTGTATAAGCTGTGTATGATCATTAACAGGAGTTGTTGACAGGATGGATTATCTGCAAACAACAACAACACATTCATTTAACTGGGAGAATGGGGAAGGTTCAGATGTAATGGTACACCACAGTTTAGCATCACATACATGCGCCTCAGGCTTGTGTGCTCCCCTATCACCTTCTCCTCTGGTATGGCTGGGAGGAGACTGGATGCATCTGCTTCCATTTAAAACAGCTGCGTTCTGAACATTTGTGTCCAAACCTGGGCAAACTGTGATTAATTATAACTATCCAAAGAAAAATGAAATTTGATCCTGGCTTCTTTGGATGAACCATAGTTAAAACTGATCACAGTCCTTGGCTTGGACAAAATGACAAACTGCAGTTAGTTTGAAATGGAAGATGTTTCTGATCTTCTTTCAGCTGCTCCAGAGGAGGAGATAGGCGGGGGGCAGGCTAATGGTAAACTATAGTTTCACATTATGTCTGACCCTGGTCAGTGGGTTCTGGCCAGAGACAGAGAGGCATACCTCTTAATGACAACAAGGGGACTTAAATGCAGTTCTATCTCAACAATAGTGCAGCTAAGATTTCATTAGATTTTGAATTGAGTTTTATTTAGCTGATTCACCAGCCAGGTTCCATCAGCCTCTGGACATGGGAAATCTGACACTCCCTCTGACCCCTGCCCTTCCAGAAAGTCACTAATATTGCAGCTTCTATGTTAATGGAGATGTGCACACAGAAAAAGTATACTATAGCAGTAGATTAGTACCCCTCCCTCTCCTCCCATGTGTGAAGATGTTCATGAACATGCCATCACAGCAAAGCATGCTCTGTGTGTGTATGTACGGGGTGACAGGCAGTCCATTTTAACACTGGGGATTGGTCCATTAGGAAGAATGGGGCACTGCCCCACCAGCCTTAGTCTGCCTTCAGCTAGCCTGCCTTCCACCTTATAGCCAGTCCAGGGGGCACAACAGCTTCCTCTTCCTTGGTTTCAGTGTTTTCCTTTTAGAACTCAGCAGGCAGAAAGAGGATAGGGACAAAACTAGAATTAGCTACCTGTCATTGGCTCTGTTTCTACCTGCTGTGGCTCTGTCTGCCTTCTGCCTTGCAAGTTCCAATGGGCGGCAGCCACCACTGCATTTTAAGCTTATTTAAATATATAAACAAATATCCTTAAATATTATCTTATTTTAATAATGCATGTGCTCAAAGCTTGCACAGATGCCCCCCCCCGCAGTGGAAAAGACATGTTTTGATGGTCCAGTGCAGATTGTAAACCTTTTTGGAAACAAACAGCTCTAGTTTTGTGATCTGTATACACTCTAGAGCACTGTTGGTAATTATAATGATCGTAACAGGTCAACCAAAGCTGCATCAAGGAACCTTTTGTATCCTGTTGCAAACATCTGAGTCAGGTATGCCAGTACAAAGCCACAGACTGTGGTAGGCCTACCTGCCCTAAATCCTACTTGGCCTTCCATAATTATCTAATTCAATTCCATCCAGTCTTTCAAATGATTGCATAAACAGCATACAAACATTTTAGATTTAATAAATGGAGCACTAGTTATAAGGATCAGAGCATTTACTAGGGTTTTGGTATATAGCTTTAATGTTTGGCCAAACTTGAAGCCCACCATTCCACATCATGTTGAGGAGACAAAATCTCCTGGGTCCTTGTTATTCAAGAAGGGTCTCCCTCCTAGCCAGCTGATAAAGACAGCAGCAGTAGGAGTGTGACCAATGTAACGATATATGCAAGGCAAACAGATTCTCTGGGCATATTTCACTAAATACATCTGCCCGGGCCCTGAGATCCTCAGGAGAGGCCCTTCTCTCAATACCTACGTCCTCACAAGCACGACTAGTGGGGACATGAGATAGGGCCTTTTTGGTGGCTGCCCTGAGGCTTTGGAACTCCCTTCCTAGGGAAGCAAGAATGGCCCCCTCCTTGCAGTCCTTCTGTCGGCAAGCAAAGACTTTATTTCAACAAGCTTTTGGAAGTGAAAGGTGTTAAGGACAGGACTTGAAGGGTGCTGCATTGCTATTGTCTAATTGTATTATTTTAAACTGAGTTTGAATTACTTTAACTATGTATGAATGGTTTTAACACTGTATATAGTTTAATTCAATTTTAATCTAGACTTTTGTATGTGCGCTTTTATCTGGAAGCCGCCGTGAGTTCCAGTTTTGGAAAAAGGGCGGGGTAAAAATAATGATAATAAATAATAAATAAATAGTTTTATACATATTTACATGTCTTGTTCACCCCCAAGGAATTCTGGTGAGGATTCTGAGAATTCTTCCGTCAAGATCCTCTAGCTTGCCTCACAGAACTATGTTTCCCAGAGTTTTCTGTAAAGAGGGTATGCCTGTTTCATTACCTGAAGCACGGTTTTGATAAGCCGTCCCAAGAACACCTAAGGTTGTATCCAGTGCTAGTCCTACTCAGGATGGATCTGCTGAAATTAGTAAACTTAGGCCCATCAATTTCAACAAACCTTCTCTGAGTAAATCATAGTTGGAGACAACCCATTGGCAGCAATTATCAGACTATCTACACTGGGAGTTCTTACTGAAATAAATGGAACACCTCTTGACTAACTGGCATGAGGACTTATGCCCAGAAATGCTATTTCTCTCATGCCTTTTTGAGTTGGTCATAAGAATATAAGAGCATAAAAAGAACCTATCTGGTCCAGCATCGTGTTCTCACAGTGGCTAACCAGATGCCTATGGGAAACCCATAAGCAGGACCTGAGCATGAGAGTACTCTCCCCTCTTGCGGTTTCCAGGAAGTCATGCTGCTTCTGACTGTGGAGGAGGAGCATTGTTAGTAGCCATTGATAGCCTTATGGTCCATGTACTATTTGTCTAGTCCTCTTTTAAAGCCAACAGTGGTCCTGTTCTACTGAGAAATGCTTCCCAGAATCAAAGAGCTGGAAGGAATCTCAAAGGTTATTTAGTTCAGGGGTTCCTAAAACTGTGGTCCATGGACATGCTTCATTCAGATGGCTCGTGGTGCGTCTGTGGATTTGTGTTGGAGCTGGGAGATAGCACATCCATCGCACTAGATATTCATACTGATTTTTAATCATATTTTAATGGCTTCTTTTATTTCTTATATTGCATTTCATTGTGCTACATTTTGAATTCTATGGAAATCAAACAGCATCTAGTGCAGCACATTACAATTGCTACAACAAACAGACAAGACTTTGAATGGTTTGCCAAGACGCGCAGACATTTTCAAGTGGTCTGCGTGTGTGTGCGTGTGTAAGTCTGGGAACCACTGATCTAGTTCAATCTCTTGCTGATGTAGGATATCTGTTGCTACAGCATCCCTGATAGGTGGCCATCCAGCCTCTGCTTAAAAACCTTAACTAAAGAGAGTCCATCGCCTTCAGAGGCCGAGCCTTCCACTACTGAACAGCAGATATTGTTGGGAAGACCTTCCTAATGTTTAGTCAAAATCACATTGTAGTAAGTTGAACCCACTGGTTTGGATCCTATCCTTTGAAGCAATATAAAACAAATTTGATCCAACTATGTGGCAACTCTTCACAAATCTGAAGACAGCTATCATATCTCTTCTTAATCATCTCTTCTCCATGCTAAACATACCCAAGTCCTTCACTCTTCCTCATGGGATTTTGACTTCAAAACATTTAATAACAGTACAGAATAAATTTGTGATTTTCCAGTTACAGTTTTTATCTCTGATTATTTCAGTCTCCATCTCTGATTATCTCCTTTGTTATTTGCTACACATAAAATATTCTGCTCATCTCGCAGAGACTACACAATCCCTCAGACTGTCAAGATAGCTACAATACTTGTGTATATTTCATATAATTTATAATCAAAAGGCTGTCTATGGGGTTGCCAAGACCAACAGAAAGTCTGATAAAGTTTTCTACTGTCCAAGATACAATTATTTTACAAGATGAATTATTTTTATTACATTGTTATCACAACCACTTTTTGTTATCAAACAGTGTGTTGTGACAAAAAAAATTAAATGCATCTTTCTAAATTCCAGTGTTGTGAAGCATTTGAAGTGCTATCTCACAGAAAGCTGATTGTACATTGCAAATCCATGAAAAAATGCCCCACTATATCCTATTTAGAGATGTTCAATTAGTAGTACCGGACCTGAAACAATGACTCAAGCATCATTAGTCATACAGCTGGCAAAAAAAGAGAGAGAGTAAAATATGTCCTTATATGTCCATTTAATTTTTTTTACTTGGAAGCATTCCACATGGAATTACTAGCATCCTAAAAGGTTAGGATCACCTTGGTTGATGAGCATCTTGGTTGCTGACTCAACATGCCCAACGAATCTCCTACTGGAAGCTATCAATACATTAGCAGTACCTGCTTGTTTCAGCACTATAAACAATTCACCAATAGGCAAAAAAATATTGTAGTTTAAGAACATATCTATAGCCAACAGATATTTCTACCAAACTTTAAAAAGCAGGGAAATTGGGCAGCTGTAGTGAATGCACCACGGGAGCAGGAGACCTGACCTCCTCTCTGAGAAATTGTCCTGCCCTACAAATTTGTAAAAATGCAAAAATCCAATCCACTTCCTGTGTAGCTTGGAAGAATTTGGTAACATGGGCCTCTGAGCATATGGTGAATGGTGGCAACACCTGCCATCTCCAAAAATGGAGAATTACATTTTTTGTATGTTTGTTGGTTTTCTTCTTACTTTGCTTCTTTCCTGTGTTATTGCTAATTCTACAGAGAATCCAACCTAGAAAATTATATTTCTCTCATTATTCATCTTAGAAATCTGTGTCAAATTTATTTTTATTAATTTTTATTAACTTTTATTTATTTCAAAGCCTTTTTATTGGTCAATGTCACATGATGGTGAAGACAGCCTTTTGTGTTTCAAATTGGAGATTATGTTCCATTTTGGGTTTATTAACAGTTGAATCTGGAACTGCAGTTTGATGTAAAATTAGACTGATGACAATAGGTTGCTACTTAAGCAATGACTCTAGCTGTTGAAAAAACAAACTTAGCCTGCCCAAGCTGCATTCAAGCTGCTATGCTTAAACCACTCCATTTAAGGAAAGGTGGGCATGGTCAATTAAAAATATACACCACACCTAGAATTTTGCTAGAATGTTTTTCACTTCCCACTGTTTTATCTTGTGCAAACTGAGACACTCCTCATGTCCATTTGGCGACTATTCTGCAGAATAGTCAGTGCCATTATTCTATAATTGGTTTTGGAGGTTTTTAGTGTACATTTTGCAAAGTGTTGCTGTACATATTCACAGAAACAGAAGCAAAAGAAAATGATTTACTATAGGAAAATTCACATAAATTGCAAAGTAGATCAAACATATTTAAAGTGACTATCTGAAAGATATCAGCTGTCTTAATATTGTTGTTTCCTCCCTGCTAAAACAAATCAGCACAGCACATGTCTTGCTTCTGTTATTTGGGCTGATAGCAGGAGTTGCTACCACTCACCATATGCTCAGAGAACATTTTACCAGATTCTTCCAAGCTACACAGGAAGTGCATTGGACTGTGAAAGACCAACACAAATTGTGTTTGCAATTTTACAAATTTGTAGGGCAGTACAATATCTCAGAGAGGAGGTCAGGTCTCCTGCTCCCCTGGTGCATTCACTATAGCTGCCCAATTTCCCTGTTATCTGTTGGCTATATGTACGTTCTTAAACCGCAAGGTGTTTTTTTTTCCTATTAGTGAATTTCTCTGCTTTTAAATCTGGGAGGTAAGAAATGGGATCCTGTGCAAAGTTTACTGAGAATGGATTGATCATTTGCATGGTTATTGAGTTCAATGTGATTTATTCCCCGGCAATCATGCTTAGGATAGGTGAAACTGACTGGGTGGATGGGGAGGGGAGGAGGAGGAAGGGGAGGGGGAGGGGAGGAAGAGTGAGGGGAGGAGGGGGATGGGAGGGGGAGGGGAGAAAGAGGGCAGGTTTGATCATTTGCATGCTTATTGAGTTCAGTGGGATTTACCCCCATGCAATTATACTTAGGATAGGTGAAACTGACCATGTGGGAGGAGTAGAAGAGGGAGGGAGGGCTGGAGTGGGCAGGGGAGGACAAAGAAGGAAGAGAGGAGGGGAGGAGGAAGGGAAAGGAGAGGAGAAGGAGAAAGGGGGAAGGAGAGGAGAGAAGGGGAGGGAAAATGCAGGTCTCATCATTTGCATGATTATTGAGTTCAATAGGATTTATTCCCGTGCAATCATGCTTAGAATAGGTAACACTGACCATGGAGGAGGAGGGGACTGGAGAGGGAAGGAGGGGGGATTGGAAGGAGATGGTGGGTGAAGGAATGGGGCGGGAAGGGGCAAAAGGGAGGGGATAGGAGGGAGGAGGAGGGAGCAAGTTTGATCATTTGCACACTTTTTGAGTTCAGTGGGATTTACTCCTGTACAGTCATGCTTAGGAAAAGTGAAACTAACCTGGGGTAGGGGGAAGAGAGAGAGAAGGGGGGAAGGGGGAGAGAAGGGCAGGAAGGGTAGGGGTAGGGAGGAAGAGGGAGGGAGGGGAGGAGGGAGAGAGGGGTGGGCGGGCACTGGGCAGAAGGGAAATCCCTTTTCTTTCCGAAAAGAAAACATTATGAACAGTATCATTCTTTTTCAGGGTTTCCCCCACCTTTTTATTCAACAGCAGGCACATGTAGCCTCCCACCCAAATTTAAACGAAAGCTGTCCCTGACCACATCCACACCAGACCTTTATTTCACTTTAGACAGACATGGCTTCCCCCAAAGAATCCTGGGAAGTGTAGTTTGTGAAGGGTGCTGAGAGATGTAGGAGATGCCCTGCTCCCCTCACAGAGCTACAATCCCCAGGGGCTGATGGTTAAACTCCTCTGGCCCCTGAAGCTTTGTCTGGAGAATAGGAGTCTCTTAACAACTCTTGGCACCCTTGACAAACTACACTTGCCAGGATTCTTTAGGGGAAGCCATGACTGTCTAAATTAAAATAAATGTCTGGAATGGGTGGGCTACCTGATTAGCCAAGCCAAACAGCTATGAGTCTGGCTTTTGGAACACTGACGGTTCTCAGCATGCCCGACATTATAATAGACTTCAATGTTAAATTTCTTAAATTAATTAAAACTCAGCCAGGCATTTTTAAAACTTTTAAACAGCAGAAGATGAAGGTCAGAGTACGGGGTAAGGTCGGATTACAGGTACTCTGTGAACATGGCTGATTTTTAATTAATTTCAAGAAATTATGAGAACACTGACAGAAAAAAGTACAACAGGTCTGAATTTGTTTTCTCTTATTTTACACTTTGAACTCTCAGTTCTCTCTGACTGTTTTGTATATTGCCAAGAAAACTTAGAGGGTTCTTAAGCAATTGTTTCTGAGCTCAGGACTATACATTTTGTAAGGTTTTGTTTTGAAACGAGTTTATGGGAAGCATCAGAATGGCATGGGGGTATTTTCAATTTAACACTGTGGAATGTGAAAAATCCATGCTAGCTATAGTATACAGCCACTCTCATAACTGTATAATACACTAAGGACCAATACAAGATGACAGTGACCTATGATCAGATCTCCCCCTCTATTATCATCATCATCATCATCACCATCACCACCACATCTTTGGTAAAAAGCAGCCATGGGAGAAGGCATGATTTGGAATAAGGACTGTCGCACCATGGGGGGGGGTGTCTTTTAATCCTTTTTCTACATGCAGTTTTCCCAATGAAAATGTCCCAATATTTTCAATAATGAGACATATGGCAGTTTAGGGAGGTTCTTTTGGAAAACGACATGGGAAAAGGATTTACCATCTTTCCTCAGAACTATGATCCCAATTCAAATCTTAACACAAATGTTGTGAGACATGAGATCTGATCACAGGTCTTCATCTCATCTCATGGGGCCCTGTACCTTTCTTAGGATTTTTTAAAAAGCCATTTATTAAGGTGTTGGACTACGCAGGTTTGAATCTCCCCACAGCCATGAAGCTCACTGGGTGACCTTGGGCCAGTCACTGCCTCTCAGCCTCAGAGGAAGGCAATGGTATTCATAGGGTCGCCAAAAGTCGGAATCGACTTGAAGGCAGTCCATTTCCATTTCCATTTCAGAAGGTAGATTGCACCTAGTTCAGGAACACAGCAAGACCTTTGGACACACCAGGTTTTACATGTCTTAACAGGGCTCTCTTAAAATCCTGCAGATGATTCTCCTAAGGTAGAAGACCAAATTCCCTTTGATTTTCATTTTAGGTGAAATTTCAGTGAAAGTTTAGTTAAAAGAGTATCATTAAAAAGGTAAAGGTGTCCCCGCACTTATAGTTCGAGTCGTTTCTGACTCTTAGGGTGACGTCTTGCGATGTTTTACTAGGCAGACTGTATATATGGGGTGCGATTGCCAGTTCCTTCCCCAGCCCCCTAGCATATGCCGGGTACTCATTTTACCGACCATGGATGGATGGAAGGCTGAGTGGACCTCGACCCCTTTTACCGGAGATTCGACTTCCTCCTTCTGTTGGAATCGAACTCCGGCCATGAGCAGAGCTTCGGCTGTGTTACCGCCGCTTACCACTCTGCGCCACGGAGGATCTTTAAAGAGTATCATTAGCAGCAGCCAAAAAAAAACTTCTTATGAATTATGTTTGAGTATAAAGTAGCTCTTTGATATTCCTCTATTGACCTATCCATCCCTACATCCATCCATTTATTATGAGTGTTTATCATTTGATGCTTACCTCCTGTTAGCATAAGGGCACATTTGCACATACAGTTGTCATTGTCAGCATCTTTGGTACTAAAGTCAGCCCCATGCAGTATCAGGCTGCTCTGTTTTCCTGCTGTTCCCGAGTGACCCTTCAGATAGAGCCTAAAAGAGGAGAGATGATTCATGTTATCAAATACAGTTACACAAAGATCTACACTTGATTAGGGCTTCTGTGGTGATAACAAATCTGGAACATTCTGAATATCCTGGAAAGGCTTTGAGTCAGTGAAATAATTTCAGCTATGTTGTTATTAATTAACTAATTTATTGTATATCCCACTCTATCCTGCGGGCTCAGAGTGGTCCGCGGCACTTAAGGCAATTTGGATTCTGCACTTTAATAATTATGCTGACCAAAAAATGTGAACAGCACGTTCTCCTTCAAAAGAGTGACAGCAAAGGGATGCAGCAAATAATGTGCATGCAACTCAGTCCTTCCTGCTACGTTTGCATTGGGCAGGATGCAACAATCTCTGGGTCTGCTGACTGGTGAGAGAATATATGGATGAATTGTGTGGTGAACAGCTAGAGGAACTCGATATCTCTCCACACTGTACACTTCTGGTTGTAAATGGCAGCTTCCACATAGAAAGCCAGCGCATCAGGGAGAAAGGCTGAACCCTCTTCTTGGTGTTTGTGTGTGGGTGTCGTTAACATTCAAACAGCCTGAAGAAGAATTATAACATTTTTGCATGCATGCAGACAGTCCTAGGTACAATTCCCAGCACCCCCAGGTAGTGATGGGACAGACCTCTGTCTGAAACCCTGGAGAGTTGCTGCTAGCCACTGTCGATACAACAAAGCTAGATGGACCAATGGTCTGATTCAGTAGAGAATATATTCCTCCCTGTGGCTACAAGAAGTTTAAAACAATCACATAACACGAAACTATGTCTTAATAGGGATGTGCACAGCCTCTCCCATCCTCCCTGTGGCTGTGATTCGGGGTGTGTGTGTCATCCAGGGACCCAGGGACCACCCAGCCAGCCTTGGAGCAAGTCCTCAGGGGGCCGGGCTAATGTTGAATTAGGCCCATAATTTAAAGTACAACTGGCAGCAGGGCTCAGTTCAGTGGGGTGCTGTTCCACAAGCAGCTTTCCTGCAGGAAAGCTTGTGAGTGAGCACCTGCACTTGCACAGGATTGCTCCTTCCACTCAACAGCTGATGAGCAGAGAGGATGGTCCTGTGTGGCACTGCTTTGCAAAGCTGCACCCCACAGGACCCATTCAGACAAGCCCCCCCCAACCTCTGAATAGGCCCAATTTGGCTTGGGCCTCGGCTGAATGCAGTGCAGAGCCCTAGTCTTTAACATAATGTGTATCCTGGTCCTTCAACTACTGTACTGCCTAGTTCAGTATTGTCTACTCTGCTTGATTCTGTTGCTGTGTGTGTTTGTGTGCTTAATTTCGTTTAAAGTGGCACCACAGCAAGCAGAGAGTAACAGCAGATGTTGAAATGTGAGTGTGCCAGCGTGTGCGTGCGTTTACCTAAGAAAGCAGGCTTTTACCTTGCATCAGCATCACTGAGACTTGAGACTTAGTAAAATAAGAAAAGCCTATTTATAGAAATACATAGTAGATAGAAAAGCAAACCTAGTTCTAACTAGCTAACTAAGTTGGAGCCATAACACCCAGGTGTAGGAGTTAGCCCCATGGCTTGGAGAGAGAGCAGAGACAAAGGGATGTCTCCTCTCTCCCGGACAGTGGGAGAAGGAAGGAGTGGAAGGGGCAGAAGGAGGAGGGGCAGGTAAGCTTTCCTAAAGACGTAACAGTCTAGCGACAGAAGGAACTCAGTCAGAGCATCACAGGTAAAGGTAAACAAGCCTATCCATCTGGAGGACCCTAACTCTATCTCCCTTCTGGAACGTAAACAAAAGAACAAAACAGGAGTTGCTCTTGCCCCACTTCCAACAGATTCAAGACAGATGAAAGAAAGTACTTCTTCACCCAGATCATAGATAAATGATGGAATTCACTCCCACCAGAGGTAGCGATGGCCACCAACTTAGATTTCTTTAAAAATGTATTAGACAAATACATGGAGGATAATGCTAGCAACGGCTGCTAGCCATGATGGCAATGCTTCTGAATGTTAGATGCTAGGAACACAAGTGGGGAGAGTGCTGTTACCCTCAGGTTCTGGGTTTCTTATAGGCATCTGGTTGGCTACTGTGAGATGGTGGACTAGTTGGGCCATTGACATGATCCAGCAGGCTCTTATGTCCTTATAGGATTGTACTGTAAGTTACACAATGCCCATCCACAGTTGAGAAAATGCTGCTGCTACTCAATTACATGTTTCTTTTTAAGCAGCTAGAATTTGCTCCGGTAGGGGGGATTTAGGGGCACAGTGTTGGAAAGAATGTAACCCATCAACATGGTGTGATAAATGCAATGTAGGGGAGGTTCAAAATACAAGGCTAAGATAAAGTATCTTGGAAAAAGTCAGAGAAAGGCCGGACATAAAAACAGCTAAGCTTTATGAGGCACAGTTGAAATGCAGTGCCAATTAGATATTGTTTTCTAAAGCAATATACAGACTGCATTTTGGAGCAATATATTTAAAAGTATTCTTCTGGACCTTATGCATTTTTTCCCATTGCATGAGCATAAACAAACTAAGTTGAGATGAAAGCCTTATAGATTTACTGGGCTTGGACTCTGATGGCTTATTTTGGTAAATCATCTTACTTTTTTTTTCCTCCGCAGAGGAAAATAAACTCCTTTGCAGTAGTGCTGATAGAAAAATTACTTCGGAACATGGTATCTACAAGCTTATTTTAAACTGTCACAGATCATCAGTACATCATCCCTGCCAAGCTCACAGAAGCAAATGTCAGCATAAAAAGTGGCACCTGGCTTTTTGACACCATTCAAAGAACTCTGGCTGTATCCCATCATGAAGATTATGGATGAATATACTGAAGGGCAAGAGGTTTCCTACCCTGGATGTTTGGAAGCCCCATGAGAATTTCCACTAATCTTAAAGCCAAACAAGACACGGTGTGGCCAAGGCTCAGTGGGAGAGCAACCGCTTTGCAAGCAGAGTGGCGGCAAAATGGTAGTAATGGGTAATGACAGTTAAATGTTGTCACCAGTTGTTATGGTTTGGACCCAAGGGGTTCTAGTCAGCCACAGCATACCCATTAAAATTCATGGAACTAAGTTATAATGACCATTCATTTCAATGGGTTTACTCTGAGTAGAACCAGTACTGGATACATCCCTAAGACTCCACCCTTTTGCCCATTCTTGCACTTCCTTTTATTTTCCTATGCAGCTGTGCGCTAACCTGTTCTTTAGTAAATAGCCTCTTTACTGGGCCTACAACAGTGAGTAAACCTGCCTTATATTAAATAAGAACCTAACAGAAACACCTTGGACTGGAGCTCAAAACTGGCTAAAATGTTATTGTCCCTGGCCTTTGAAGTGCAGAGCTATGAAGTTATCTCCATAGTTGTACTTCAGGCTTACATTCCTGGGGCACAGGCCAATACCATTTGGATCATTACCACAATTGTGATAGAGCACAACAGGTTTTACATGCAGAAGGTCTCAGGTTCAATCCTCAGCATCTCCAGTTAAAAAGGAAATCAGGTGGAAGGTGATGGGGAAGGGAGACACTTTGTCTGCAGACCTGAAGATCTACTGACAGTGATCGTAGGCTATACTGGGCCAGGTGGACCCATCGTCTGATTCTGTATAAAGCAGTTTGATATGTTGATTTAAACTGTATTCTCTCACCTGCCTAGAGAACACATTCACACAGGTGATCCAAGCACATGGAAAGCTATGGAACGTTATCATCCTGGTCAATGAAGTATATGCAGAGTCACCAGGATTGCATGCAGAGTTCTTTAAAAGCTAAAATCTTGCTGATCAGCTTTTGGGGGAATGCTGGACACAATAATTGAATCCAGGTCTTTGCTCCCCAATCTCTGCAGGGATTTTAACTTTCAAAAGCCCAAAGTAGGGGTGGGAAAAACTGCCAGTTTTGGTTCTCTCAGATTCTCATTTTTCTAATCTGATATTCCATTCTCCACATTTCTCAGGAATTTGCAATTTTTTAAAATAAAAAATCCTCATGAAAATTCTTCAGCATTTCAGCGTGAACCTTTCATAATAAGCCCATTTTTGTATGCAATTTTGACTAATGCACACATTTTTAGCATTTTCTTCTAATATAATGCATGTTGTTATTTTATGGTCTGAAGGCACATGAGGCCAGCTCTAAGCAGGGTCAGGTCTGGTCAGTGCCTGGATGGGAGAATGCCTGGGAACCATATGTAAGCCGCCTTGGGGTTCTATCATGAAAAGAAAGGCGGGGTATAAATGTAATAAATAAATCATATTTGTTTTTATGCATACTTTCCCCTATTATATACATTTTTGTAACCACTGTTTGGTTAGAGAACTGCACTGCAAAATTTGGATGTGTGAGTTTCAAAGGATGGCTGTGTTTCAGTTCTCATCTTCAGAAATGGCAAATTTGATAATTCAGCTTTAAATGCAAACAGAATTAAATTTCTCCCCCATCCCTAGCCCAAAGCAGTAAGTGGTGAATCAGAGAGGGAAATCGTATGCAGCATCTAGGTGTGAACTCGCATCTTCCATCCTCCCCAGGATGTACATATATCATTCTGCTTCCATGTGCAGATGAATGCAGAGGCATTCACATTCCACACAGAGATTGCTTTCTCCAACACCCTGTTGAGAGTCTACATCCAGTTCCTATCATGGGTGAATCAGTGTTTCCCAACCTTTTTTTATTTTTTTGTTGCTGGACTACAGTTCCCATAATTCCTGACCATTGGCCATGCTGGCTGGGGCTGATGGGAGTTGTAGTCCAGCAACAAAAAAATAAAAAGAGGTTGGGAAACACTGCAAGTTTAGCTGAACCATGATTGTTTGAAAATCCTGCCACCATTACATCAAACTGAAGACACTTTTAAAATAATATACTCTTTATTTTTCCCACATGATAACGGAGTATTGGATAATTTAGGAGCAGTTTATTATTTTTTAAAATGGACCTTCAAGACAGATGCATTTCTTGTTATTGGTAAGTTTGCTTTGCTTTTTGCCATTTCTGCTCTGTGATACCGCTTGGATGACCTTCAGTTTATTCCAAATAAAAACAATGTTTCTCTCCCCTCCTCCAAAAGGATTAGATCAGAAAAGTGTTGCTCTAACTGTTTAACATCTGCACGTCAGGCTGTAAAGCTCTTTTTCATTGTACTACAAACTTGCCCCTGTAAAGCAGTTGAGTTGAAATTTCTCAGAAATAACGTTTTCTGATAAATTTTCTGAGATTTCTCTTTTTCTCCCCTCCCCCCACACTGAAGATTCACAATTCTTCGCGGAGGCTGCCATTCCCCCTTTCCCCTAAAATGCCCTAGAAAGACACGAGATTTGGGGTATTGTGGAAGATACAGAGTGGCGGCCAGACTGCCCAAACAGTTGCTGTGGAAGAAACAACAAAAGCTTTAGGGGAAAAGAACCAAGCATGATGTGCTAATGGTGAGCCCCACCCACAAAAACTCACACCCGGGTGAAATTTGGTGACATGGTCCTCCCCAACTTTCTTCTACACCCAAACAGAGTGGAGACTTTCAAGAGGCTATTTGTGCACACCCCTACAAAGAAATTTGGGCTGCAATTCCAGGTTTATTAATGCCAAGTTGTATGTGACTAAGTCATACTCAGGGTCTTAAGCCATTGACTTCAATAGGTCTACTCAGAGTATGACTTAATCAGTTACCACTGCATATATTTAATATTTTAACCTTTTTTTAAAGAATAAAAAATACATTCAACTCTTACTCAGAGACCCACTGAAATTAAGGAACCTAATGAACTGCACGTATCTTTCACCTTTGAACTTCAGTGTGTCTACTCTGAGTAAGACTACCATTGAATACCGCCCATAACGTAGCTTTTGGCTCTGCAGCATTTCTTACTCTGAGCAAAAGACAAATGGGTACAAATCATTCTGAGAGCAGGACAAAATGCCCTTACAGATGTATGTATGTGACTGTCATGTAATTATTTGGGGCTCCAAGCTGAAGTGTGCTGGTGCAAGAGCACAAAAAGAATCCAGTCCTCACCCTTTCTCTGTAGATTAGTGTTAAGTGACACTTGGGCATCTGCACTGCGGAAGACTTTCCTACGGGGATACTGCTGGGTAGGGGCTGATTGATGATACTTCTGAAATTCTCCCCCTCTGAACTCTGAATTAATTCCTGGTCTCATGGCCACACTGCATGTGATATTAAATGCCGCCCTGGGCTCCTGCTGACAGGAAGGGCAAGATATAAATCAAATAATCAATCAATCAATCAATCAATCAAATGTGCTGTTGCAATGGACAGGAGCATTTTTTTAATGGAAAAAACTTGGGGAGGGGGAGTGAGATCAGAACTATGGCACTTGGGGAGGGGGAAGTTTAACCCTTTTCCTCCTGCTGCAAGCTCAACAAAAACTTCCTCTCTTCCCCTGACATTGATATTTGTGGTGGGAGGAAAGCTCCTACTGCTGACAATGGGAATGTTCTTACTAACTGAACAAACAAGGAACATTCTAGGCCAGCTTTTGCCAACACATTGTCCTCCAGATGTTGTGGATTACTACTACCCTCATCCCTGGTCATTGGCCACAATGATTGGTGTTGATGGGCTAGATTGGGGAAGGCTGTTGTAGACTACAAGACTATAATGAACAAGCATAAAATGTCTATGAAGTATCTACAAAAGACACAGAAATCAGATCGAGCATGGATCAGGTTTCTTTGATTGAGGCGGAGGAACATCTTCCAACAGTATGGTTTCTAGTTGTGCATCCATACTATTAAGTTCCTATCAAGTCCCTTTTCTCCTACACCAAGGCTATTGTTTCCCTGCAGTGTTAAATGAGTCATTCATTGGGTTCTAAGTTTGTGGATAATATTTATATGAGAACCTTAATATTGTTTGCATGTAGAAGAGAGTTAACTGTATAGAAAAAAAAATCAAGATTGGGCATGTTCTCTTGAGCTCTCCTACAGCTAGCTGTTTATATTCATGACGTTCTTCCAACCTAATAGCATAACTGTGTTTTACTATAAGTTCTCTTTGGGCCTTTGCAAATTTGGGTTTTGATTTCTCTAGTGTTAATGACTTAACAGACCTTTCACATCATGTTGCAAAGACGGGCTCCAGTACAGATGGAAAAGAGATTGTGGTTGCTAGCAGACTGAGCTGTAAGAAACAGCGTAACAAGTGTCCTTTCTTGTTTTTGTTTTAATCCACCCAACATTTGGTTTGACATGAGATTTTCAAGATCTGACATGATCCACATCAAGGGGTGTGTGTGTGTGTGTGTGTGAGAGAGAGAGAGAGGGGGGGGGAGGGAGAGGGAGGGAGGGAGGGAGAACAGGGAGTATTTTTAATGGTCCTCCCTTAAAGTGTAATATTTTCATGGAAGATTTTAAACAACATCCCAGTGCAAGTAAAATGCTGATCTAGTTTAACTAATGGGTTAGATCCTGATTACTATACCATCATGTAATGACAATGGGAGATGCTGGATTAAAATATTCCAGAGATTTATGTCCCAGAGTTCACTCATTTCCAAATGTAGCAGCCACTGAAATGTACAGCTTTTTAAGAATAGTCTTTCTGAGAATGATTTTATGCATATTACTTGAAGTTAGGATTAATTTAAGCTCTGTAAGCAAAACATTCTTAACTCCTTACCAGCTAATGTGCAGGGGTCATGTGACATGTCATGCAAAAAGAATACATGGATCTGCTCTATTTCTAATCTACACATGCTCAATAGTATCCCATGCACATTGTTCACAAACTCAATTGAATGCAAATAAGCCAAGGTGGGAACAGTGGGCAAATATGACCCAGTTCTCCAGGTGTTACCTGCACATGTCATGTTGTGTGAACAAAACTGAATTGTTTTATCCTGTGTTGCTCCCTATAGCAGCCTTGAAAATAAATCCACAAAAATCACTAGCTTGCTGGGTGCTGGCAGTAAAGGAACAGAGATCTTTGTGCTCCTTGCAACAACCCACTGAATTCCTGTGCTGGGCTCAGAGGAGGGATGGAGTGCTAGAATTCCATCACTCCTCCACCAGGCTGCTGTCTTGCTGCTCCATGCACTCACCTGAAAACAGTTGCCTCTGGTTACCAGGCTACTATTTATTTATTCTATTGATTGATTGATTTATATCCCGCCCTTCCTCCCAATAGGAGCCCAGGGCGGCAAACAAAAGCACTAAAAACACTTTAAAACATCATTTAAGAAAATAAAAGACTTTAAAATACATTAAAACAAAACATCTTTAAAAACATTCTTTTAAAAAGCTTTGAAGACATCTTTAAAAAAGGTTAAAAACATATTTTTTTAAAAAAGGTTTAAAAATATACTAAAAACCAATTCCAATGCAGACGCAGACTACTACTTCAATTCAAGGATGCGTGTCAGTCTTTAAAGGCTACAGATGAATTGCCAGCCCCCAGTATGCTTTGGATCTGCCTCCTTTTTGCCTCTATTGCCATCAGTGAGGCTAGGAATGAAGTTTCTGCAGTGGTGGTGAGGAGACCCTTGAAGTCAGGTCTCCCTTTCTGACGGAGGTAACTTTTTCCACCTTTGAAGAGAGATCTGCTCTCTCCTGAGCCCCTGGCATGCCCCACTCCATAGGATCATAGGACCGAAGGGCCCCAAATAGGTCATATATACAAAGACAACATTCAGAATTCAGCAAATCAAATTTAGAGCAGGATCCAAATATGTTTGCTCAGAAGCAAATATCTATGAGTGAAAGAAAGGAACTCTCTGTCTGGGATTGGAACTTTTTACGGGATATTTTGAAATAATCCATTTGTTTCTAAGGGTTATATTTCCTACAAAGTTGCCTGATTTTCCAGGAATGGAATCTAGAAGAGTATCTGCTCAGATTGGTTTGGGTCTTCTAAGGAGTCCTGAAAAGTCAACAACTGTTCCAGTTTATCCTTGAGTATTTTCCTAACTGATTTGTTGTTGAAACTGCTAAACAGTTTTTACTTAGAGGTGAAAGGAGAGAGAGAATGAGCCTCATCTGAAAATGTCAGATTTTGATTCAACTTTATCGCAGAATCAAGCATTCAGTAATTATATATACATTCAGTTTAGCTGAAACCAGAATTATTTGTCTTCCCCCAAACATGCCAATTCTTATGTATCACATGCATGAAAGCCCAGTCTCAGGGAGGTACTCATTGTTTGGCAAGAGAACATTCATTTAAAACAAGACAGTTATTATGGGGAAGTTCCCAAGTATTTGCACATACAAAGTAGGATATAGTAACAGTTGCAGTTTCAAGCAAAGTGTTCAGTTAATGTGCCACAAATAATTTGCTTTACTGCTGTATTAGCTAATAGCTGAAGAAAATTCACTAATCGGCAAAAAAAACCCCTTGCGGTTTAAGAACATATCTATAGCTCTCTCTCTCTCTCTCTCTCTCTAGGTATATATATGTATATATATATACCTCCTCTCTGAGATATTGTATTGTCCTACAAATTTGTAACACTCTTTCAACTCTACTTTTAAGTACAGACCTTATCCCAGTCTGCATCTGTGTTAGAATTGCTTTTTAATATGTTTGTAAACTTTTTTTTTTAAAAAAAAATGTTTTAAAGCTTTTAAAAATGTTTTTAAAGATGTTTTATTTTAATATATTTTAAAGTCTGTTTTTATGATGTTTTAAAGTGTTTTTAGTGCTTTTGTTTGGTGTCCTGGGCTCCTATTGGGAGGAAGGGTAGGATATAAATCAAATCAAATAAATAAATAAATAAACGCAAACACAATTTGGGGTAGTCTTTCACAGTCCAATCCACTTCTGCTGTAGCTTGGAAGAATTTGATAACATGTGCCTCTTAACATATGGTGAGTGGTGGCAACACCTGCAATCAGCCCAAATAACAGAAACAAGGCATGTGCTGTGCTAATCTTGTTTTAGCAGGGAGGAAGCAACAGTATTAAGACAGTTGATAAATTTCAGATACTCACTTTAAACATGTTTGATTTCACAGTGGGAGGTTAAATATTTTCTAGCAAATTTCTAGGTGTGCTCTATGTTTGTAGGAAAGCCTGGCTGAGAGTCCAGAGTCTGTGAGTTCAAATCCCCGCTCATGTCTCCTGGGTGTCAAGGGCCAGCTAAAGATCACCCCCACAGGGAGTGGTTCAGGGATTACGTGCCCTGCCACCTGTGAAGCCGTGGGCAAGCTGCATAGTCCCAAAGAGCCCAGTTGCCCCCCAGCCGGCAGTTGTGGATAAGGAAGGGGTTGGCTTGTGCAGCTGTGGCAAGCTGAGCAGGCCCTAGCCAGCTGGAGAGGACTAGCCTCACAGGGAGGCAATGGTAAACCCCCTCTGAATACCGCTTACCATGAAAACCCTATTCCTAGGGTAGCCATAAGTCGGGATCGACTTGAAGGCAATTTCCATTTTCCACCCTTCCTTAAATGGAGTGGTTTAAGCACAGCATAGCAGGCTAAACACATGAATCTTGGGCAGTCCAAGTTTGATTTTCCCAACAGCTAGCCCTATTCCCCTCACAGAGCTACAATCCCCAGAAGAGGGACTGACTCTTAAATCACTCTGGCCACTGGAGCTCTGTCAGGGGAATAGGAATCTCCTAATAACTCTCAGCACCCTTCACAAACTACACTTCCCAGAATCATTTGGGAGAAGCCATGACTGTTTAAAGTGGAATAAATGTCTAGCATGGGGGTAGCCAAACAGCTGTGAGTCTGGCTTTCAGAACACTGGCAGTTGGTTCTTACTGATCATGCCTGTGGTATCATAGAGTGCAATGTTAAATTTCTTAAATTAATTAAAAATCAGCCAGGTATTTTTTTAACTTTTAAACTGTAGAAGATGAAGGTCAGAGTATGGGGCAAGTTCAGTAATAGGATTACAGCTACTCTGTGAACACGGCTGATCTGCAATTAATTTCAACAAATTATGAAATTTGACAGTGACAGAAAGAAGTCCAACAGGGGTCTGGATTTTTTCTCTCTTGTTTTACACTTTGAAGTCTGAATTCTCTCTTACTGTTTTGTGTATCACTATGAAAACTTAGAAGGTTGTTAAGCAAGCTTTTCTGAGTTCAGGACTATACATTTTGTAAGGTTTTGTTTTAAAATGAGCTTATCGGAAGCACCAGAATGGCATGGGGGTATTTTCAATTTAACATTGCAGAATGTGAAAAATCCATGCTGGCTATTGTATACAGCTACTCTCATGGCTGTATAATATGCATGCATGCTTGTTTTACTCAAATTTAGTGACTGAAGTTGACTCATCCTTGACCTAACCTGGTGGATGATGTATTGCTACTTGCTGGTATTGTAGACCTGGTCTGCACATACATCAGAAGGTGGTGTTAAAACGGCATTGTATCTTCTCAATTCTACCCCATTCTAGGAAGGCTGTGGAGGTCCCCAACTGATGTTTGGAGGAAATAATAGACTGGATGTGAACAAACTTAAGCTTAATCTGGACAAGACAGAGGTGCTCAGGGTCAGAAGAGCTGACCCAGGATTTGAGGTTCAAGAAGAGTCAGATGGGGTTATACTCCCCTTGAAAATACAGGTTCATTGTCTGGGGGTTCTACTGGACCCTACATACTTTGTATCCAATGTAGTGCTAAGTTAAAGTCACTTAGCAGTATATTTGTTGTTCTGGTGAACTGTTGTGCAAGGGCTAGCACTACTGCAATGGGATTCCTCCCTGTCCTTCTCCCATGCACCCCACACCATCCCCAAATCTGCTCTAGGGCATTGGGAAAACCTCCAGATTCAGAGGATCACAGAGGAAGGAGTGGGGGAAAGTGTTCCGTGCACAAGGACAAATCTTTACACTGACAAAACAATCTGCTTAGCACTATGTTGACTACAATCCATTGTTTCAGGAAGTATGATTAGGTAGGTCTGTATTTAATGCAAACCAAACCTAATTTCTCCCTCATCCCTAGTTATGTGGCAAAAAAGTGATTTGGTTCCCAACTGCTTGCCTTGTAATGCTAATGTGGAGGCAAGGGAATTATGTAGAACCAATGAGTTGGCCAGAGATACAGATACTCCTAAGGAATAACCATATGTGTGGGTTGAAACATAGGCCAAGTAGTACAGGCATGATGCCCAAACTATGAGATTTAGGCTGTTATGTTCTGTGCTTGCATTCTTTAATTCCCTCACTGCCATCCTGGTTTTCACAAACCATAGCTTGTTGTGGCTTCCTAATCAGTTTGCCCACAAATCAGAAATGGAAGCCACAGTTTGAGCTAGGCTTCCAGCTCTGTTTTGTAGCCAAGCTATTGATTATTCAAACTGGGAAAGGAGAGACGGAAGCTGGTGGTCTTCAGGGATGATGCAAGGGCTTGTAAGCTCAAATCCCATCCTCACTGGCCAAACAATAGTGATGCCTCAATTTGATCATATGGTGTGTAAACTTTTTTTTTAATGCTTAATAATTTAAATCCTTTTAGTTACTAAATATCACCTTCTGGCAGTCTGTAACACAGCACATTATAATTTTTTATTTTAAAAAAAGCTAATTTCTAAATGTAGGTAATCAGCGCAGGAAAATCAAGAACTGGAAAGGATATTCCTGGAAATGTTTACAGAAACTTGAAATAAATAAATATTGCCTTAGAATCTTTGATTTGCTTTCTAAGGACAGAGTGTGGGTTTCAAAAAGTGCCAAAATGAATTATGTGGCACTAAGACCCCAGTTAGAAAAACACAAATCGCCTGTTAAGCATATTTCTACTCCCATGGCGTCATTTGTGTCTCCCAGAGTCAGATATGAGTGAAAGGTTCACTCACTGTCATCTATTTATACTTTAAGCTCTTAGCTGGTGCCACACTGACCAGGCCAGGAGGGTTCAGCTTGAACTCTGAATGCTATTTTGTCTTTTACAAATCAGGGTCATGACCTTATAAAAATCTGCAGTTCAGAATTATGACTCTGTCTCTTTAAATAGAATAGCAATTAGGTACATGGGATTTGTTATTGCTAAATGTAGTAATAAAGGCTACTCAATGATGATCTTGCATTATGCATGGTTTAGTTTGCAGCAGATTGTCATGGTGAGTTCACACAATCAGGTATATGGTAGGTCTTCATTTCCTTCCAGTTATAACTATCACAAAATTGCTTGTTTGTAGAATTTTCTGCCTCATCACATCCAAGAATAGCCTTCTGTACAAAAGACAGCCCTATATTTGAAGGGATGAAGGTATCCTCTGTTTTAAGGGCTGTCCAGTCCAAGTCCAGGTTGAAGAACTGTAAGAAGGAAGCCTAGGGGCCCTGAAGTTGCATATCAACACTTCGCCTCTGGCTGGTTTGGTCAAAGTCTTCTTCCCCGCTATGGCGAGATGTATTGCATGTCCATTTAAATTATAGTAACAATTTCTAAATTTGCATCTATACCGTATATTAGCACATGCAAATGTTATGCACATCTGTGCTCTTTTGTGGTAGTACATTTTCTTTTTTTCGATGATATATAGGGGCCACCTTATCCCATCCTGACTGCCAACTTTTAAGAATAATTAAAAGAAGTCCATCTAGTTTAGCATTTTTATTCCAGCAGTGGAAAAATGAATACCTACAGGAATCTCATACACAAGGCATAGGATTGATGTCCACACCCTATGTCCAGTATTTCGTAATTAGAAGCATACTGTCTCTGAAGATGCAAGGTCCCATTTAAATGTCCTGGCTAATCATTTGTCTAATCCATTTTTGAAGTTGGTCTTCAAGGGTTTTTTTCCCCCAGTTATTGCTTCTATGCATAGAGTAAATGTGGTGGTGGAGAGGAGAACTGCACTCATTGCCTTTGTCCTCACAGTACCATGCTGGTCCCATCCCCAGACCTCTGTGTGCATTTGCTGCAATGTCTGAAATGTACACTTGGAGGCATTCCATGTAATTTGGAACTTCAAACATGCAGGGTTCCAAGTTGTGTGGAGTGCCTACAGGTCCATGTGTGAACATGTGTAGGCACCCCTTTCAGATTTTCCTTCCCAAAGGAGATCCAACAGACCTCCTCCATTTAGATGTTTTATGATTTTTAGTTTATTTTTCAAAAATTAGGAGTTGTCACTTGAATTGCTGTTGTTTTTGCAATTGTCTTTGCTGTGTTTCCAATGTCAGAGAGCCATATGATGGAAACTTTGCCTATAACTTATAAACACTGTAAATAGTGTGTGTGTGTGTGTGTGTACTTATAAGAAGTGAGGCCCTCAAGTTGTTGTTGGACTCCAACTCCCATCAGGCCTAGCTGGCATGGCCAATTGGATAAAGGCCACAGATGTGGCAACTAGGTATGCAGTTTTGTCATATAGTTCCTGTTTTGTCCTGTGCAGCCCATGCAGGTTCTGCCATCGAATCCAGTCTGAATCTATCCATCCTCATTCTGTGTGGCTTGGGGGAATATAACAAGAGTGGGGGATCTCAAGCTCAGGGGCCAAAAGTGACCCTTCAGGTCTCTCTGTATGGCCCTTAACACTCTTCCTTAGCCATTCTACCTCTTCTCAGGCCACACCTTTCACCAGCCTTACTTTGCTCTCCCCTTGAGTGTTCTTGCTTGGCTAGAATGTGCCCTTGAACTCTGATAACGCCTCTTGTTTGCCTCAATGGAGGATAGAGAGAGGTGTGTAGAAACTAGCCTACTGTACAAAGGCAAGATTTACATTTGTTGCTATGTCCACATTTGCCTCTGCCCCTTCCATTACCACCATGTGGGCCCTGGAAGGTTGCCCATGAAAGAAAAGGTTCCCCACCCGTGGGATGTATGTAATGCAAAGAGAACCCTCCATCTAGAAATGGTGCGATAGGTTCACTTTTAGCAGCAGAAGTTGGAAGCCTCTAAGGCTGGAATTAATCACAGATCTGCCCTCATTCTGTGACTCTTTGTTTTTTGTTACTCGTAACATCTGCTCCAACACAATGAGTGTGGCAATGTTATTGAGGTGTGTTTCCAGCTCTTACTAATGATGTGAGATGAGGTCAGGGAGATGTTTAGCACGATGTTGCTGTGAGCACCAATCGCTCAGCGGTAGACAGAGACACAAATATTATTTTGTTTGCATTTTAATGAGAAACAACCTATTTCATACTTCTTGAGGCAACATGCAACGTGAAATGCAGTTATTCTTTGAAGTTTGTACTTCTCCAAATTTTGCAGTGCAGTTCTCCAACCACACAATGTATACAAACATGCAGGGGATAGTGTGCATTTAAAAAATGGATTGGGAAAGGTGGGGAACTGAATTTAAGATTGGAAAAGTGAAAAACTAAGGTAAATCTAAATTGACAGATTCATCCATCCCTAGTGGGAGTTGAAATTCTTTGCATGCAAACATCTTAGGTCCAATCTGCTGTGACAACCCTGTGCTTTTTGCCTTAGAGAACTGCTACCAGCTAGAGCAGACAAGATTGGATCAAAATGAGCAATGGTCCACACCCTCATATGACGGTGTCATGTATTGTGTTGCAGTAGTCCAAAAATGGGGAATTTCCAGCCAGCGAGCCTAATCCAGGGCACTGGGCTTCTGAAGCTGCTTCCCATCACTGGACACACGTCCTCTTCCCTCAGGCTTGCTTTCCCCTGTAGCTGAACTATAATTTCTGAGCAGTCGAGCAGCATGGAGGGGTGAGGAGATTGTGGGAAGGGAATGTTTAGACGAGAAGAAAAAAATGTCTTTTTTCTAAACATATGGCTTAGGCCTACTGCAATTGCCTGGTGAGAATTGATGACAGCTTTTTATTGGGGGTGTGTGTTGGGGGTTCAAAGCGATGGATGATGAATGAATGTGTCCTGACTAGCTGTCAACATAGTGTGTGGATTGGGATTTGATTGGATTAAGCTACAACTGTGAGTTTACAAACCTTACAAGAACAATAGCATCAGCTTTCAGTTAGTCAAACAACTTATCTCTTGACATTCACTAATGCTTGGAGATAGCTCATATATTGCCACACTGGACTTTAGTCGCTCAGCTGATAGAGCACCTCGGCACTGTTCCCAAGCAGGCCTTTTGGTATATTATTTATTTATGTATTTATTTGCTGTTTGTTTGTTTATTATTTGATTTACATCTCACCCTTCCTCCCGGCAGGAGCCCAGGGCGACAAACAAAAGCAGTAAAAACATTAAAACATCATAAAAACAAACCCTAAAAGGTCTGGAATTCCAAGTCATTCCAGAGAAGAAATGGCAGCCTGCTGAATTCAGAAATAATTTCTGCAATGGGAATGATAGCAAAATATGGAAAACAGCACATCTACTAAAATCTTATTACATGATGAGTGCTACACTCAATTGATTATCGTTTTTTCAGGGCATAAAGGAGCTGATTTTGGTTATTGCTGTGATTGGGAATTGACCTTGCCGTTCTGGAGTACATCCTCCCCATTGTGATGTCATCATGTTATGCATTCTCCCACTTCTGCTACAATCATTGGCTGCTTCTGCTGGAGGCAGGGAAAAACCCAACATGCAATGGTGTGGCATGGGTTAAGCATGCTACACATTATATAGGAGAGAGGAAAGTGGGATGACAGGATGCTGCTTTTCTGAGCTTGGCCCAAACTGAGTGTAACGTGTCATTGGGTTGTTCCATTAATCTCAGTGCTTCTTCTTGCCATTCCTTCCCCCCTCCACATTTTTTTCCAGCCACATTATTTAGTAAATACATATCTGAATCTTGCTTGCAAAATCAGGGAGAAGTTTACATTCTGGTGTATATGCTTTAAATCAAATACATCTGATGAATGTGAGCTCTAATGTCAAAATTTGTTTCGGCCAAATATTCTAATTTGAAACAAACACACACGAAAACTCAACACTGTATTTACACCATGCCAGAAATAAATGTACATTCTCCATGATCACAAAGTCTTCTGTCTAACTCTCTTTATTTCCTGATATGCATATATAAAGAGATTAATTGCAATCTCTGGGATATCCAGATGTCTATTTTGTCATTATCTAAAAGGTATATCAATCCACAAATAATAAATGGTCCTTGCTTAAATAAACAGAACTACCCTTTTATCTAAATGGATACTCTGATAACTTATTTAATCATTTTTGCATGAACCCTCCCCCAAAGGTAGCATTAAAGAACATATAAATCAGATGAGATACATTCAAATAAAGGAAGCAGATCACCATTCAGCATTGATTAGTAAATGACACTTATCATCAACCAATATTCTAACCTCTTTTGCACTTTGTGTATTCATCTGGGATAGATATATTTTATCCTGCCTTCCCAGAAAACATTTATTTTGCAGCTGTATTGTTCGGAATAGTGAGGATATTTTTAATGTACATGTGTTCAGCATTACTGCTTTCAAATCAGAGATTCTTTAGGCTAATAAAAAGTAGTAGAGAGAAGGAAATACAAACAGTTAGGAGAATAAACAGAACACGTCTGAAGTCACCAATTGGGACTGATCCAGGCTGAATCAAAACTTTCTATAGTATGTTGTAGAGCTACATGAAAAATGATTTCCCATATTTTCTCAGACACAATCTATCACTTCGTAGCCTCTGTATCCTTACATCAGTGACTACAATGAAATGTTGGAGTGGTATTATTTGCCCTTACTGCAAATAATAAGCCATTATTGCAATAAATGCAAACAAAAGACTTCCTCCACCTCCTGAGGGTTCTCTTTCCCACCCATTCGTATTGTTTTGTGTTTTAGGTTTCCTTGAACAAATGCCCAGACCAGCTTGGAACCCAATCTCTTTGCTGGTTATTATTATTCCTGATGGAAATAGTAGTATTTGAAATTAATCTGCAGTGCATCCTTGCTCTGTGTTTTCTTGTTAACAGGATATTGGATGCAAAATCATTATTGCCGTTAATCATTTCATCGGCAAGAAAGATTATTTGCTTGGCTGAGTGGCAGCACATAAAATAGGCCATTGCTCATGAGAGATGTTCAGAGTGAATACAACTGGCAACTAACACTGCTAGAAAGAAAGCAATAGCATGAGGAATGTACCACAGCTGGGGATTTTCAGCTCGGTAGGCATTTCTTGGGTTTGCTAAGTACAATGCAAACCAATGAAAGTTGTGCCATCAAAGGCATGAACATGCTCTGCTCTGTGGTAGGTGGGCCAACTGTTTGGCTTTCAGTCTTAAGATTTAGTTTCCTCTTTAGTTTCACAGCCAACTCCTGTAGCCATCCCAGATTTGGCAAGGGAAATAAGATTTTTTATTCATGAGGATGTAACAAGTTCCTACACACTAATGCCTTGATGACCATCACTGTTGATTTCTTCCAATCTCTGCTAATGCAATCTCCTGTCACCCCCACCACAAAAGTTTCTCTGGATTGTGCGACTCTGTGGAATATGACATAGAGGGCTGCAATTGCTAGGGGAGATTAGTGAACATTGGTTGCCTTGCCTTATGGTGGCGGAAGGGCTTCTGCTAGTACAAAAAATATAATTGGACACAACCCAGTAACAACAACAATAGTAATAATAACAGACAACAGTGATGATGATGATGGCTGTAATTAAAAAATGAAGAGGAAACTACTTAAGACATAGGCTCTTATCCAACTAAAGTTACTCATGACCATGTTCTATTGAAAGCAACGAGGTAGTATTAGTCTTTACTAACTTGCTCCATTAGTTTCAATGGGATTTACAGCGCAAACCTATCTAAGTTTATAGTAAGTCTTACTGAACTCAGTAGGAAAATAAGAAGCTGCCTTATATCAGTTCAGACTGTTTGTCCATCTAGCTCAGTTTTGGGAAACTACTTTTGGTGCAAAAGTGGCCAACCCTCTGCAGACCACTTTGACAGGTGGGAGGGGACATCCGTAACTATTCCCAACTATTAGTCTAGCCTAATACTGTGTACTCATATTGGCAAGCAGCTCTCTAGAGTGTCAGACAGATGATTGTTGCCTGCTACTTGATCATTTTAAGTCAAGATGCTGGGGACTGAGTCTGGGGCCTTCTGTATGGAAAGCACAGGCTTCACCCCTGCTTTAGGATCTTTCCCCTTGAACTTGTCCCCTAGGAAGTATCTTTAGGATAGTGGCTTTGAACATTGCTAACTTTAGCTGGATAGGGCTATATTCTGGTGTTGAAGAACATAGTACTTTTGCTTTTCTTTGTCTGAAGAGGAAGTCATCTGCTATATTTTGCAGACTTTGAAATTGTACTAGACAAGCTGGGCAATAAGAAGACAAGCACCAGTACATCAAGTCCATGGAATTCCTCTATCACTGTTGGATCTTAGCTCCAACAGATAAGAAACTGAGCTTGGCTAGAGTACTGTGCAGCTTAACTTGTTCAGATATTTGATGACTGCCTTTTGAATGAAAAACAATTACTTAACCCATTATTTATAGTCTCAGTCTCTTATTTCCATCTTGGGAAATGTTAATCTTTGGAGCTTTATGTAAGTAGATTTTTTTAAAAGATTCTCCAGTATTTATAAAATATGCATAAGATTAAGACAAAATCAAATAGTTGGGTTATTTATAAATCTAATTATAAACCACATTGACCGTGTTGCACTCCTGATGATGTTAGTGGGAGTGCAACAGGGTCAGGAGCTCTGTAAAATGCAGGTTGTCAGCTGCCCTGGGTAAAATACATTTCTCAGTCTGCTAGAACCTGGGTCACTGCCATAACAGTGTTCCAGACACTAAGAGGAGAGGAGGAAGAGAAGGACAAAGACACCTCCCTCCCTGCAAATGCCTGAACAGCAGGTACCAGAGAGACTGCTGGTGGAAGGCTAGATGGTGTGGAGGAGTTCTTCTCTGGTTTGGATTAAAATCCAAGCTGGAGAAAGACTCTGAACTTGGCAGGCTGAAACACTCACCTCATTTTTTAAGATGAGCATTGTGAGTTCCTCAGGTATATATTTTGAGTCAAGGAATTGGCTCAGTGACATGATTAGATGCAATAATATATCCCATGAATGAAACAAAAGTTACTATAGAATGCATATTCTGGTCTTTAAATTTTTTTAGGCTGCAATCTTAGTCACACCTACCTGAGAGATAAGCCCCACTGAACATAATCAGACATACTTCGAAGTAAACATAAGATTGTGTACAAGAAATGCCATTAGAATGTTATTCCAGCAAAATGGGGATGCCTTATCAAATATAACCACTCTATTGTCTTTTCAGTGCCTACTGAAGACCTCCCTTTTTCAACAAGCCATTTAAGTAGATACCTTAACCTAATCTGCATCTGTATTTGGAATGGTTTTTGCTTTTTATTTTTTTTAAAGATGGTTTGTTTTTAAGATGTTTTTACTGCTTTATCATTGTTTGCTGCCCTGGGCTCCCTTTGGGAGGAAGCAATAATAATAATAATAAATCATCCACACATCCATAGTATATTAATATCTAGACAATCAGTGTGGGCAATACTGAATAGTCTGATTTATATAAGCAAGCTTCAAATACTCTCTCATATTCCAACTACTAAAAACTACCTTCCAATTTGATATCCATGCTTGATGAGCGAGTTTCCAATTAGTTACATGCACATAGTAACAAAAACATCTGGACTCACCTGTAATTCTGCTTTTCATTTCCTATGTAAAATCTATCATATTGTGAATAAGCCCGACTTCCTTCCCAATCCATTAGTTCAATTCTGAGAGAATAGTGTCTTTGACTGGTGGTTATTGCAAAGATAAACTCATTCCCCAGCCAATATTCACCAGAGGGACTACCGAAGCCCTAGAAGAAAACAGATGAAACTCAATTGATGGATTTTTGCTTAGGTTTCTGTAACATTTGCACTATAGCGACTGTCACTTGAAGGAAAATCAACTTCTATGGTTGTTGTGATACAACTCGACTAATATCCACAATATTCTTGATGTTGCCAGATACAATTTAGAAATACAAGCTCATGATCTCATGGTAAAGTTTGATTACTACAATTGCTTGCTGGCTAAGAAGACATGAGATCGCTATTACAGGCTGCTGCCCATGTCTGAGACATGGAGTTACCTATTTTTCCCAACTCTCCATTTATTTAAAAAAGCTAAACTTTAGATTTTTTTTGCACAAGAATTAAAATATTTCAGCAATAAAAGAATGTGGGAATTTGCCATAATGGCTAAACTAACTCATTACATTAGAGTTAAAGAACAAAAATAGAAATACAACAGTTTTGCACTAAGGTGGAATAATTGTATTAAATATTCTAAAAGTGTAAAGTTGATACCTGAAAGTTTATAATATTTTGAAGCATGAAGCTTAGAATATAAGTAAATGGTCTGGTGTTTAATCTCAATACATACAAGTGGTATTGATTGCTGTGTCTCAAATTGGGCATGTGACATTCTCTTTGTATAAGAACATATTTATCTTTCTATATTATGTATTTATGAAAATAAATATACATTAAAAATATCAGGTTGGATCCAGGCAAAATGAGTAAGCCTCAAGGTAGTTACAGTTACTTTTCGTGCAAGTGATTTTGATAGTTCTTGGGACTTCTTCTGCACAGTGCATTTCTAAACTGTGATACTTTGCTGTGTTGTGAAATTATTAAAGTATGTGGCACAGCCCTGTAGCCAGCCTTCCTTGTGAGCTGAGACAGGAACTTCTAGGTGGGGCATTTGGGGAGAAGACTTGCTTATCACCAGCCAATCCCTCCCCCACTTGTGGAGAGGATGTGAAGGTCAGGCCAGGGGAAGGGAAAGGCAGTGACTTTCCCCCTTACTCTTCCTCCATCCAGAGTGTGTGTTAACTCACATGAATGAAGCCATCCTTTTTGGAGGGATCCCCAGGAATACCAGACTGAAAAGCTGGTCTTTGCTTATGGCTAAAGTCCTCTTTCACCTGTGGTCTATCCCTATGTTCTGATTCTTCATGAACTGGCCTAGTTTGGTAATGACAGTGAGCTCGTGAGCTTGGCTTTGATGCTGCATTAGGCATCTCAGTTTTAGATTCCACCAAAAAGCAAACTTGTCTATACTAAAAGTTTAGAGAAGGGCAGAGGAAAAACCAGTACTTTAGGGTGTGTTTGTTAACTCCTTCTTGAGAGTCCCTCCTTCTAGTCTTGTTCCTGACCTTTAGATTTTCCTTTCTGTTAGACAATCAAGAGACATTTTTTTTAACTGGTTGCTATATAAAAGAGGAACTAAGCAACTGGAAACTAACTGTAGAATTCAATTGGATTTTTTTTACTGGTTGCTGAATTGATTTTTCTGCCAAGAAATTCTGAAAAGGCCTCATGCTGAACTGCACATATTGGGAAAATCAGAAATTAGGCCTGAGTTATAGCTTAGGTAGCCAATCAGACATCCTGCCAGCCAGCCAAATGTAGTGTTCACAGCAATGTTTTTTCACCCTCTAGGGCTGTTTCCATCCTTTGCCATCAAGTACTCAAGAAAAAGAAGAAAAAACAGGCACTTTGAGAGTATAGCGAGTGCTTTAAAAGACTAAAGGGCAACTTAGGGTAGCAATTTTTTTCAGATCATTTTAAGTTATCCCTTTATTTCACTCTTTACCTGTGCCTTTTTGGGTTAAAAAAAATTAAGTACTGGTACACATATCTTGATGAAAATGCAGTGGGTGCCAGGACACAATGGTTGCCATGGGCAGCAAAAAAAGAGAGAAGTACTCTGTACTGGCAAGTACTGTCACAAGAAAGCACTGCCCTTTAGCAATAAGCACCCAATCCTGCTCTACTCATTATAATCACTGAAGAATAAACAAACTCTTTTCTTACGGAAGGCAAACAAACATGCTTCTTTATTGCTGGCTGAGTAGAAAACACAACTGAAACTGAAAAGCAGGGCAAAGGAAAGTTCAAGGGGTGGAGTCTAACTCTAGCCCATAATACAAAGTTCTAATATTTAACTCTTCAAGGGTCATGTTACAATACAGGCTGTTGTTTTTTTAGGATCATTCCAGTAATTATAGGGGGTTGTGAAAATGAAAAATCCACCCTCAGTCAGGGACAGTCTTGAATGAACAGACTTTTGGGGCTCTTCCAGATGAGGCTATTGTTGTGCACTTGCCCTGTCTTATTCGCTGATTTTTTCTTATATTGCACCTGTTCTTTAAACAAGCTGTCATTCTTTAAATGGAGGTTTTCATTGTCTGTCATGTCACAATTTTTTTAAAAAAATCCCCCCAAAATCCTGCCCTCCCCCCCAGCTAGGGTTGCCAGGTTCAGGGCCTGAGATTGATCCTGTATCTTTAGGAGAAGAGAAAGTCAGCCAAGTGCAGGTGTTCTTGCAACCCTGTAATGGGAAAAACCACAAGGTGGAATTCTCCCTTCCCCCTGCACAACTTTTAAAGGTACAGAAGATCTCTTGGTTGGCAGGCCTGGCCTGGTCTTCTGTATCTTTAAAAGTTGTGCAGGGGGAAGGGAGAATTCCACCTTGTGGTTTTTCCCATTACAATGTTGCAAGAACACCTGCACCTGGCTGACTTTCTCTTCTCCTAAAGATACAGGATCAGTCTCAAGCTCTGAACCTGCCAACCCTACTCCCAGCATATCTCTAGGGAGGGGGCTGCCCTCCCCAGGCTACAGAGCTGATGTGGCATTTTATTAAAGTATATAGAATTGTTTTAGTACCGTTTATTGATCTGTGAGTTTTAATGAAGAGCAGCTTATAAAGAAAAGGAATAATAACAATGTAAAACGTGGATTGAAGGCAATCCATCTTGTTTAGAAAACACAACAAAGATTGGTACAAATTCCCAGGAGCAAATATGAGAGGTGGTCACCTTTAACTGCTGAAATAAATTGTATACAATTTTAAAAAGGAAAAGCCTTTTGAAAAATGAAAAGAAGGTAACATGGATGTTCCAAATGGATAAATGCCTCATTTGTGTTGTGAGCCACAGCTTACAAATGTGGGAAAGCATCTTACAAATCAAAATAACACCAGCAAAACAAAATGGTGGGTCAAAAGTGTGACCAGAGCTATAAATGTGTTTTATAATTAAGCCACATCTTATAGCCCACCTCATAAAGCTCTTGGAATTGCAACACTAGACTGTTCCTATTCATAATTTTGACCTGATTTAGACAGTTAGCTGCCCCCCCATGTGATTAGTGTGTAAGGGTGCCAGTGGGCTGGTGATGGCATTGCATGGATGCAAAAACTGTACGAACTTGCACTTCCACATAAGGTATATTCATATGACTGTCCTTATTGATGCGATGTTAGCCAATACAAAAACACACCAAAATCTATTGGTAAATAAATTGGCATAGGTAAGGAAGTTGGAAGGAACTGGTATGCCAGCTTGCCCAATATATATACCTCTCCCTCCTGAACTGGCAATATTTAGGCTCTTGCTGACTTTGAGATAACATAACCTGGCAAGCAAAGGCAACATTTATTTGGGATTCAGTGTCTGTTTTCACAGTGACAGAGCTATTTGACCTTGTGATGTTTGAAAATGGCATAGCCATTTTAGTAGGATAATTCATCCCTTAGAACAGGGATCGCCAACCCATCATGCACAGGTGCCATGATGCCCATGAAAGCCTTCAGTGGTGCCCCCAGCAGGTAGCCCAGAATCTGAGCTTTCATTTTTTTTAAAGCAAGTCTCTAGCTGTCCTAGAAAGAAAGCTTTGGAGCAAAATGTGCAGGTACCCTTTTAACTGATTCCTGTGAAATGAGCCTGTCTGGCTGCTCCCGCCTGTCAGTGATATGAGCCGATGAGTGAACTCAGAGCTGTGATTGATAAGTGAGTTGCTTGGACACCAGACAACAGGAATCTCTAGGATGCTATAGAGCTGCTATTTTGCCCTTCCTTTTAGTGTGCTTTTCCTGCGTCTGTCTTTTTCCCCTAGTCCTTGCAATCTCCATAGTTTGCCCTTCCTTTTTCCGTAGCAATCAAAATGCATCTTTCCTGTGCTGGGGTCAATTGAGATTAAGAAGTGCCTAGAAATTACTACACAATAAATGTGGGTGAATGTTAAAGACCCCTCCAAAGGCAAATGTGAAATTTTTTCAAAAGAGGCTTGGGCATGTCTCCTGCTTTGCAAGAGCTAAAGACCACAGACTCATTAAGAATTCACTGTGTAGTTAATTTACAGTACAATGGTATACATGTCTACTCAGAAGTAAGTCCTTTGTGTTTAATTGGGCTTACTTCCAGTTAAGCGGGTACAGGATGGAAGCCTAGGCTTTAATTTAGGATTGGCATGGGGGAAAAACAGGGTTCTTGTCCTTTAACAGCTGCATGGCAGGCACAAATTCAACAGGTGAAGCTTCTAGTATGGAAATATAATTATGGGAAATGCTTCACCATGACTGCTCTCTCATTTTGTGTTGTGCCACATCACATGACAGCCATTTTGTGACTGGTGCCCCTAGCACTCTCTCATAATTTGAAATGTGCCTTCTGGTTCAAAAAGGTTGGTGACCTCTGCCTTAGCACATCTGGAGTTATTCCATAGAGCAGGGATTCCCAAACTGGTCCGTGGACTATCTGTGGTCCACAAGCTTCATTCAGGCGGCCCACAGCGTGTCTGTGGATGGGAGATGGCACATCCATTGCGGTAAATATTCATACTGATTTTTAATTTATTTTAATTGATCCTCTTTTTTCTCATATGGTATTTTACTGTATTACAATTTGAATTCGATGGATTACAATAAAATACACTACATAAGAAATAAAAGCAGCAACACAGATACAATTAAAAATCATGCTGCATCTAGCCCAGTGAACTACAGTTGGTACAACAGGCAGGAAAAATGTCTGGCAAGACCCTTAGAAATTTTCAAGTGGTCTGTGGGGGGGTGGGGAAGTTTAGGAAAGGAACCACTGACACAGAGCCCTAAGAATTCCAGACTCACAGTACCTAAATCTGGTATAAGAGGTTTTCCGCTGGCACAGTGGTGGAACGTTTGGCGCCGTGTGTTGTTTGTCCAGCCAAGGAGGCAAAGCAGCAAGAGCTGGTGCTGGAGGCACTGGGAGAAAAGACATGACCCAGAACATCCCTGCTGGATGTCACCTCAGAGGCCTTTGGGGCCCAAGGGACAGAAGACTACAAAGCTTCACATGGCTCTCCTTAGAGCAGAGGCAAGGGTAGGATGTTTTCCTTGGGTTTACCCAACTTGCTAGACTTAAGAAGCTGCTCTAGCTGCAGTTACAAAGACCACCATTTGTGCTGCGTGAACTGATACGGCTACATTTTAAACTGGTCGTGTCCAATAACAATATTCAATTTTTAAAAAATTTACTTAAATGAAAGTCTGAAGGATATATAACGAGAACAACTGGAGATCAAGCTGAAAAGGCATTTTATCATGTTTCAGCTACTTAGAAAGAACCATCTCGGGCCAATATAGCTTCCCCTTTCACTGCACTGCAATTAGCAAAGTCAAAATAACAAAACGAAGGCAGAGAGTCTACAAGAGTTTTAAAAGCAGCTCTAAGGATCCAACATGACTTTTAACAGAGACACTAAGAATTTGCAGAGTTGATGTTAACAAGGGAATAGGAGGGGGAAATACTATGGATGGTGCAAAAGAGTTTTATTAGCTTTGGCAAATTTCATAAGAGTATCCCATTTGAATCATGTTCCTTCAATGTCATTAAACCATTTTCTCTCACACTTTATTTATTTTGTCTGATAATGTTCACAAGAAGCTTTGACTTTTTACAGAGAACAACAACTATCCTGAAATTGAAACCAGACACAGACAGTATCTCCTTTGGGTTCATCTCCTGTCAGATAGCCCACTGAAGAAAACAGCTAATATGTCAGAGTCCTTCCCTACCTCCCCGCCCCAATCTTAGCAATCATGTCATTCCAGAAACTATACAGAATAATCAGGAGGACCTTCAGACTTTACATGGGAATTTCTAGCAGTCTTTGAACATTTCTGGCAATGATTTTATTAGTGGTACATGATTTCTTTATGGATATCTTTATACCCCACCTTTTAGAAATTTAATTTCTCACAAGGCAGCTTAACCCCCCCCAAAAAATCCATAAACAATAAGTAAAACTTTTTTTTTAAAAAAAAGTCAACAATAATGTCAAAGCTGTGAAAACAGCATAGCTCAAACCCAAGTCAGTATACATAGAAATTGCTGATAAAAAAAGCCTTCTGGAAGGAAAAAGCATGTCACGATAAGCTCAAAGTATAATCCTATATACATCTACTCAGAGGAAAGCCCCGCTAAGTTCAATGTCTGCAATCCTTTACACACCTTGTTGTTGTTGTTATGTGCCTTCAAGTTGATTATGACTTATGGCGACTCTATCAATCAGCAACCTCCAATAGCATCTGTCGTGAACCACCCTGTTCAGGTCTTGTAAGTTCAGGTCTGTGGCTTCCTTTATGGAATCAATCCATTTCTTGTTTGGCCTTCCTCTTTTTCTACTCCCTTCTGTTTTTCCCAGCATTATTGTCTTTTCTAGTGAACCATGTCTTCTCATGATGTGTCCAAAGTATGAAAATCTCAGTTTCATCATTTTAGCTTCTAGTGATAGTTCTGCTTTAATTTGTTCTAACACCCAATTATCTGTCTTTTTCTCAGTCCATGGTATCCGCAAAGCTCTCCTCCAACACCACATTTCAAATGAACTGATTTTTCTCTTATCCGCTTTTTTCACTGTCCAACTTTCACATCCATACATAGAGATCAGGAATACCATGGTCTGGATGATCCTGACTATAGTGTTCAGTGATACATATTTGCATTTTAGGGCCTTTTCTAGTTCTCTCATAGCTGCCCTCCCCACTCCTAGCCGCCTTCTAATTTCTTGACTATTGTCTCCATTTTGGTTAATGACTGTGCTGAGGTATTGATAATCTTTGACGAGTTCAATGTCCTCATTGTCCACTTTAAAGTTACATAAATCTTCTGTTGCCATTACTTTAGTCTTCCTGACGTTCAGCTGTACTCCTGCTATTGTGCTTTCCTCTTTAACTTTCATCAGCATTCGTTTCAAATCATTACTGGTTTCTGCTAGTAGTATGGTATCGTCTGCATATCTTAAATTATTGATATTTCTCCCTCCAGTTTTCACACCTCCTTCTTCTTGGTCCAATCCTGCTTTCTGTATGATATGTTCTGCATATAGATTAAAGAAGTAGGGTGATAAAATACACCCCTGTCTCACACCCTTTCCGATTGAGAACCAATCGGTGTTCTCCATATTCTGTGCTTACAGTAGCCTCTTGTGCAGAGTATAGGTTGCGCATCAGGACAATCAGATGCTGTGGCACCTCCATTTCTTTTAAAGCATTTCATAGTTTTTCATGATCTACACAATCAAAGGCTTTGCTGTAATCTATAAAGCACAGGGTGATTTTCTTCTGAAATTCCTTGGTCCGTTCCATTATCCAATGAATGTTTGCGATATGATCTCTGGTGCCTCTTCCCTTTCTGAATCCAGCTTGGACGTCTGGCATTTCTCGCTCCATATAAGGTAAGAGCCTTTGTTGTAGAATCTTGAGCATTACTTTACTTACATGGGAAATTAAGCCAATAGTTCGATAATTACTGCATTCCTTGGGATCCCCTTTCTTTGGAATTGGGATGTATATTGAATGCTTCCAGTCTCATAGAATCATAGAACAGTAGAGTTGGAAGGGGCCTACAAAGCCATCGAGTCCAACCCCCCTGTGGGCCATTGCTTAGTTTTCCATATTTCTTGACAAACTTTTGTCAAAATTTGGACAGATTCTATCTCAGTAGCTTGCAGCAACTCTATTGGTATGCCATCTGTTGCTGGTGATTTGTTTCTTCCAAGTATTTTAAGAGCAGCTTTTACATCACATTCTAAAATTTCTGATTCTTCATCATATGGTTCCTCCATGAATGAATCTGTCATCCTGTCATCTCTTTTATAGAGTTCTTCAGTGTATTGCTTCCATCTTCCTTTTATTTCATCTTGGTCAGTCAGTGTGTTCCCCTGTTGATTATTCAACATCCCTACCCTTGGTTTAAATTTCCCTTTCATTTCTCTGGTATTTTGGAATACGGCTCTTGTTCTACCCTTTTTGTTGTCCTCTTCTATTTCTATACAATAACTATTGTAATAGTTCTTTTTGTCCCTATGTATTCGTCACTGTATTGTTGCATGTAGGGTTCTAACCGTGTTTCTGTCTCCTTTTGCTTTTGTTTTCCTTCTTTCTTTAACCATTTTAAGAGTTTCTTCAGTCATCCACTGAGGTCTTTCTTTTTAACTAGAGGTATTGTCTTTTTGCATTCTTCCCTAATACTATCTCTAACTTCACTCCATAGTTCTTCTGGTTCTCTGTCAACTATGTTTAAAGCCTCAAGTCTGTTCCTTATTTGATCTTTATATTCTCTGGGATGTTATTTAAATTGTGTTTTGGCATTATGATTGCTTTGTTGTTCTTCTTTAGCTTTACTCTGATTTTCGATATGACCAGTTCGTGATCTGTACCAGTCTGCACCTGGTCTTGTTTTCACAGAACGTATGGAACTTCTCCATCTTCTGCTACCGATTGTATAAACCATTTGATTCCTATACTGACCATTTGGTGATGTCCACGTATACAGTCGTCTTTTTGGTTGCTCAAAAAAATGTGTTTGCGAGAAACTAATTATTGGCTTCACAGAATTCAGTAAGTCTTTCTTCTGCTTCATTTCTGTGTCCTAAGCCCCATTTTCCCACAATTCCTAGTTCTTCTCTGTTCTCTACTTTTGCATTCCAGTCTCCCATGTGATCAATTTCTTCCTGTACCTCTGCGTAAAAACTCTCCAATTCCTCTTCTGCAGTTGCCATTGGAGTGTAGACTTGGATGATGGTTATGTTATTAGGTTTCCCATTTAATCTCATCGATACCACTCGCTCAGATCTTGCGTTATAGCTCTTAATTGTTTTTGCTACATCACTTCTCACTATTAAAGTAACCCCGTTTCTTTTTAATTTCTCATTTCCTGCATAAAATATTTTGTAGTTGCCTGATTGAAAATGTACCATTGGTGTCCATTTTAATTCATTCACGGTGAGTATTGTAATGTTGATATGTTCCATTTCTTGCTTCACAATTTCTAACTTTCCCTGGTTCATGCTTCTCAGATTCCATGTTCCTACTGTGTGCATTGTACAACTCCGAACTCTCCTTTTGCATCTGTGCACATCAGCTTCTGGGCTTCCTTTCAGCTTTGACCCAGCTGCGTCATTAGTCATAGCGCTACTCGTACACCTACCTGGGAGTAAATCCTGTTGAACTCAATAGGGTTTATTTCTGAGTAGATGTGTACAGGATTGCACAGGGAAAGGTAGAAGGAGGGATGGCTTCCCAAACGGGGTGATTTCATAATCTTGGCTCTCCTGTGTTTGTTACGTACCCCCACTGCTTCATATCGAACATGATTTTTATTTGCTGGTACAATCTGATTTCTAATCTCAGTATTAATAATGCATTGTAATAGTTTCATCAGATATCAGCAGATATTAAGAAATTAAGGTCATGAGTACAATAGCATTCTGCCGCTCATTATCCCTAGCATCTGGTATACATCTGGTATTCAGATGTATACAGCCATTGAGGTAGTATATAGCAATCATGGCTAGTAGCTGTTGATGGCCTCATCCCCCATGAATATGTCTAATACCTTTTTAGAGCCATCCTCATTGTGGTGATCACCATATTTTGTGGTAATAAATTCCACAGTGTAACTATGTGCCATGTGCATCCTCTCTTCTCCATCCATGTGCATGCAGAAGCCCCTTTGGCTGCCTTCCAGCTTGCCCAGCTGAGCCAAATCTTGGGCAACTTCAGAGCATCAGAGGTATTTCTTTTCTCTCTTCCAGGAAGATGGGACACAGGAAGCGTGAGGGATTGTGTTTGAGAGCCAGAGGAGGGGGTTCTCCTTTTGCCAAAACACCCTGAAACCACCCAATCCTGTGTCACCTTGGATGTTAAGCAGGGTTGAGCCTAGCTAGTGCTCGGATAAGAGTCTGAATGGGAATCTTGGGTACTTTGTCTTCCTACTTTGTGTTTGAGTGGGTGGTTGCTCACCAGCTCCAGGCTCTCTTGGATAAAATGGATTTTCCATTTCCATTGGATTTTAGGACAGCAACTGCCTTGGTCACCCCATGCAGCAGTGGCTGGCAGGACTACACTGGTGGGGCTGCACTGCTCTGCCAGCTTCCCAACCCCACCCGTCCCTGCAGGTTACTGAGAGGGAGAGGCAGAGAGGCAAGGCAGCTCAGCATGTTGCGGTGCAGCTGTGGAGCCAATCCAATGCTCCTGACAGTGTGCCTGCATCATGTGGAGCTTCCTGCTGCCTAGCCCCTGCCTCCAATGCCCCTGACAGTGGCGTGTGGTGTTGGGAAACCCCACTCATGCAGCTCATTGGCCGCTATGGGCCCTATGGGATGACTTTTGCTGAGAGAGGGATGGGGGAGTGTGACCCTGTTGATTCGCTTGGGCCTCTAAGTGGCTTTTGATACTGTCAGTCATGGTATCTTTCTGGATCGGCTGCCTGGGACAGGGACGGGAAGCACTGCTTTGCAGTGGTTCATCTCTTATATGGATAGCGAGTGCCAGGGGGATTTTTTGCTCTGCTTCATAGCAATTTTGCTATGGGGTCAATCAAGGCTATCCCCTTGATTGAATATCCCCTATACTTGAATATCCCCTATACTATTCAACATCTATATAAAACTGGTAGGAGAGGTCATGGAGGCTGAGACGCAATGAACCCAGTTTTACATTCATTTGATCCAGGTGAGGCAGTAGAGGTTCTGGACTAGTGCTCAAACCTGATTATAGACTCAAGGAGGGCCAATACATTGAAACTTAACCTAGATTAAATGAAGGTTCTTTTTGTGCGTGATTTGTTTGTCCACTTATGTGTAACTATATACCAACTGTGGCCCTATTTTGTTTCTGGGTCCTATTCAAAGTGCTGATACATAGTATGATATTTCAGGGGTACCCTACAAAACCCCAGCCCCTAGAAGGCCACTGAGTCCAGACAACCCTTAATATCCCCCCAAACAACCTACTTCGACCACTTACAGATTTACAGAGAGCAGGAGGACTCTTTTCTCAATGACTTTGCTCTATCATTCAAGGATAGCAGGTGGGGTGAGATCTGTGGATCTAGAATCCTCCAGACCAGGGCACATTCATGAATTTAAGGATCAGTAAAGGTATTTACTTATGGAAAAAGAGAGATAGAATAAGGAGTCATTTGAAAAATGAGAACAAATAACTTTTAACATCCTAACCTGGCCTACCTGATTACCCTCTTTGTAACAGCTGCCTCATTCCCAGCCTTTCCACTACATCCGTAGTCTGTCTGATCTCACTCCCTCCTGAGCCCTATTCAGGCATTCTAAACATGTGAGGAGGGTAGAGTGTGCATAACTAGGTTCGCTCAGTGGCAGATCACCTGTCTTGTAACCAGAAGGACCCAGGTTCACTTCCTGGCATCTCCAGGTAAGGCTGGAAAAGACTCCTGTAGGAATTCCTAGAGAGCTGCTTCCAGTGGGTGTAGACAGTAGATGGACCCAGAGTCTGACTCAGTGTAAGGCAGCTTCCTATGTAGGTTCGTGGGCAACGGATTCCAGCAGGGAAGCCTCCTGTACTTCCACGCCCTTTCTACCCTGATTCTGCAGGGTTCTATACTTCAGCCAGATTCGCTGCTGAAGATGTTTATGCATTATGCACAGACACCAGGAGACAGGGCAAGCAAAAATGTGTGATGTCTAGGGAGAGGTTAATTGGTCCACTTCCACTCACATACTGAAGCAATGCACAGGCAATGGTTCTGAAGGGGGCCGAACTGTAGCCATTGTAGCCATGAAAGAATAACCAAGCATTATGCAACTTGCTTTTTTTTTCTGGTAGAGCTGAACTCTCCTTGTCCTTTTTGACTAGAGAAGGGCTGCACATGGGTATTATTTAAATAGTACATGGTTCGGGTATTATTTAAAACGCTTCCATTGAAATGCTGAAGGCAGTGGAATCATATAGATATATAGCCACATGTCAACACAATTCCTCAAACAGATGTTATCCAATAACATTTGCAAAGGGAGGACAGCAGAATCTGTACTGCAAGCATAACACAGCTCAGGCACTTTTTGTTCAGCAGCTGAGAACGGTCTATAAATTAATGAACCAGAAGTGCATGCGGTGGCTTGCGGTTTCATATCATGGTTTTGCTGAAGTGTGAGGGTTGGAAGTGTCTCAGCTTCTGAACACTGGATTCTTGGCATCACAAGCTTCTGCCTCTGATCCTGTCCCTAAAGGCTACTTAACCTCTTCCTTTCATCCAGTAGTGGACTGCATGGTGGGGCAGCAGCGCTTACCTGACCTCCCAACAGCTGCGCTGCTGCTGCTTACTATGAGAAGCGAGGCAGCAGGGAGTTTGGCGCTACGTAAATGCACCAGCTGAGCCATTCCAATGCTCCTGGGTGGGAATTCATGGCAGAGGTCAGATTCAAACTGAGTACTTCCTGATTTTCAGCTCAGTCTCTTTAACCACTAGACTACACCAAATCGCATGTGTTCAGGATTTTGATATGGTCAAAGACTGGCAGCACAATTTGACCACCCACTCATCTAAGGAAGGCTAGTCTAGTAAAATGAGGGTGCACAATAGCAAAGCTTCTTGGATTGCTCTCCCAATCCGATGCCTCAAGTGTCTGAGTAGGCAGAGTTTCAATAGCTTTAATAGCTTCATTGAGCTAGGTCTATCACACCAGTTTCTTCCATATATTGCAAATGAATTTTGAAGTTTTAAATGAACTTCTACAGTAAGAGTGTGCACCAACCAGAAGATGCAGTTCAAACCAGGTTTGGTCAGTAGTATAGTAGCAAATTCAGAAGTGCAGGGTCCCTTCATGTTAGTCACAGCCACATACACCCCTTTTTTTGCTGCGGGGTTGAGAATTAGATCCTTTTAATGCTTTTTCCCACAACAGCAGATATCTCTAGGAGCCAATAAGCATGAAAAGGGAGAGTGTTAGCTGCTGAGAAGAGTCTTCCCAATGGCTGACTCACCTCATTTCACTCTGATTGGCTTCAATCAGCAGGAAAGGACAAGGAAGCATGTTAGAAGACTCATGTCAGTGGCTAACACACTCCCCTTTCATGCTGATTGTCTCACAGGATGCTGAAGACATAGGGACCCTGCTCCCCAAAAAGTAAAGGGTCTAAGATCCCCCGAAACCCTGGACGAATACACCCCTGGATTTGGTACTCTGGAAAACAGCCTGCCTTGATCTAAAGTGCAGGCTGATTCAGTTTGGGATCCATCCAAATCTATTTCACTCTCCCCCCCCCCAATTCTCTACTGGAATTTTTTTTAAAAAATATAACATTACCCCTTTTGACATAAATGGATGTAACTTGCAGGCACGGTAGCCCCTCCAAAGGGGATAAGGACAGTCAAATTAAAAGTAAAGGTCCAATGGTTTTGTGCTGGGCACCACTTAATGTTGGGGTTTATAACTTTTGGGGGGATAACTGCATGATATTTGCAGGCTAAGTGGCCTCTTCTAATTTGAATCCTTCTAAATTTCAGAAGGATTATTGTGTTCTTTTTCTGCAAGGGCAGAATGTCATGGGTGAAAAAAGGAACTACTTAATCTTCCCTAGTGTTGTGTGAGCAATTGATCTGAAAATTGCTGACACGAGAGAGGTGCTTTGGGTAAGAAAACTGTCAAATTATAGTCAAAAAAGGGTATACGAAGTTTTGCCCTAATCACCTTTAAAAAAATGAGGAAGGTAGAACTAATAGGAGCTTGACTTCAGTGTAAAATTATTCCCTCTGATTACAAGCTTAACCTGTCAGTCACAACGGAGCTCTCCCTCCACTCTCTCTTCATGCTAGTGTTTCATGCTGGTCCCTTTCGCCATTAACCATCCTGGTGTTTTCCTTACATTGTAGCTTTAGTTTTGCTTTCAGCAGATGCACGTCTGTAGCTTTTAAAAAAATGTCCAGATCAGGGCTGGTGCCAGAGAGTAGCTAAGCTGGACCCTGGCCAAAAGACCCTGCGGCACTCCTTAGGGTGGAAGGGTGGCGCTCCTGTTCTGTGATCAATGGCAGCGTCAGGTCCTGCAACCCAACCCTGCTGCAGGTCACAGAGAGGGAGCTTCAGGCATCCCCCCAGTACAGATAGTGCTGGCTACAATAAGCCTGCATGCATGCCACACCTACCTGTCCCATCACTGTGAATGCTATGTGTGCTGTGTGCACATGCCTGCCATTACCCAAGTCATTCACATGTCATCCACATGACATGAGAGATAGATGGGGAGCATGGGCAGGTTTATTAGCCCCACACTGCCTGTATTGGGAGGATGTTGGGCTACGGCACCACAAGCTTGGGGCAGGCTGGTGCCTAAGGGCCTAGTCATGCCTAGTGCTGGCCCTTGTCCAGATCACTGAAGCACCAGGAAGTGCTTCGGGGGTCCGTTTCAACTCATCCTAAATTGTACAGATCCAGTGTCACCTCTGAGAAGCCCCAAATCTCTCTGAGGCACCCTGCTATGACACAGAATTCATCTAAATATAATGCACATTCGTACTCTATACTATTCAGCATGCTACATGAAAGTTATTCAAATCATCTAAAGTAGCTGTATTTAAGATAACAAAAAACTGAAAAACCAAAGCAATTCAATAGCATGAGTAGTTAAATTATGTAGAATATTTGTTTTGATCAAAAACATACTCCTCAAGCTAAGCCAAATGCTTTTTGTTTGACAAACACATGTACAAGTGTTTTTCCACTAAAATAATTTAGTGAGAGAAGAATGGAAACAGTGAAGTATGCATGACTAACTTTGAAAATACAAACCTTTAAAAAATGTAGTCTACACCTCATTTGAAAAAGGAAAATATTTAATCAAGAACAACTTATCCCTGATTTAATCAATTGTTCAACATTATGTATTCTACTTTTAGCCTTGTCATGTACCCTGATGTCATTTGGAAAGTCCTTACACTTCGCTGTATCCTGGCACCATTTAGAGGTCCCAAGGAAAGGCAATTTAAATGGCCATCAAAATGCCTCCCCTTTATCTCTAGAATGACATCCACAACAGAAAAGCCCACTGCATTCTTAGCGACTAGCACCTATTGACTTCAGAGCAGTATAACTCTAAAGTAGCTTGCCTAAGAGGCCCAAAGCAGGGATATGGGGTGAGATATAGTAGATTATTCAGAATCTCCTTGGATCAAAGTACAGCAGCTGTATTTTGACCAAACGCTTCTATCTATCAACAAAATACACAGAACATATCATTGGAATCAATTTAAAGAAGCAAAAAAATTGTTTTAAACTTGTCCTAACAGTTAACATAGGCTTTTCTAATGAGCTGTGGATGCATCTATTCAGCATCAGCAGACTCTCTTTCTATACCTTCCTGGCAGAGGAACAGATTTACCAGCTAACACCAGCTGAAGTCCCCCAGCGTAAGATGTGGTTAAGCATTTTTAGAGGTTTGCCTGTGATGCAGGGCCTTAATCTACTTTAGGATTTTGGCAGAGGCAAAGCAAAGGTCAAACCTGATTGCCCACTGAGGAAGGAAGGAAGGAAGGAAGGAAGGAAGGAAGGAAGGAAGGAAGGAAGGAAGGAAGACAAGAAGGAACACTGGGATCTAGATGTTAGAAGGGATCAAGACAGACTTAAACATAATCTAAAATTCTGAACTTTTAACCCATGCCATTCCAGCTCTTCATGGCCTTTACTGATTGTTCTCCAAAATAGAGGGCTGTGTTACCTTTTCTTTAAAACTCAAGGACAAGGTTTGTAGAACAGTTATAAAGAACTGACAGAGATGGACCAATTGTCTGGCTCAGTATGAGGCAATGTCCTAGGGGGTCAGACTCCCAATGTCCAGGGAACAAGGCCATAAATTCATAAGAGGTGATGGAATGGGAGTGCAGAAAGTCATTTGGCCACTTTTTGCAGTGGACCAACCAGATTCAACCATCTGAAGCTTTCTTGCAGAGGTGAATACAACTATCAAGAGTGTTATCCACTTCTCTGGATTATGAAGTGTGTTATTGGTCTCAAAAAGGGCACACAAAAATACATATTTTACAACAAAAAGTGTACAAAATACATATTTTAGGAGGAATTGTTGAAAAGCAGAAATGTATTGAAAAATGCATATTTTATGGGAAGAATGTATACAAAATTTACATGTGGATTTTGTGTGTGTTCTTTTGGAAAGTCTGCAAAACAAAACAAAACCCAGGGCAGGACAAATCTATGACTGAATGACAGTGAAACTGATATGGAATGGACTTAGACTGATCTGCCTATCTGTAAGTGGAAGAGGATATTAACCTCAGCCCTGAATCAGGACAATCCCACTACCCCAGGAGCCCCAGCACACAAGCAGCCCATTATGCCTCTACTTCCACAGCTCGCAGAAGTCATGCTGCTGTCCTTGGAAGTCTAAGAATTCTAATAGAGAAACCACTGCCACTGGAGTGGCTCCTGGAAGCAGAGGCTGCTAAAACAGGCAACATGCCTATTTACCAGAGGCAAAATTAGCCACCCAGACTGAGCAGCAGCCCCATTTCAGTCCTAGTCTAGGGTTGCCTCCTGCTGAAGCAACATTTGAGCCTGCTCCTGTCAGTCTACAGCCCAAGTTCCACTTGGAGCTGTCCATGGTGCTACATTGAACCTGAACTCTTGCCTTGTCTTGATTTGCTTGCCTTTAACCTGTACTCTTGCCATGAATCTGAAGCGCTGATGGACTCTCCCCTCTACCCAAGTTGGGTTGAACTCCCAACTGACTGTGACTACTACCTACTTGGACATGAACATCCATGTGGTGGCAGTAGTTCACACAAACAGCACCTCTATCTGAGTGCATCCCAGCAATGAGTCTTCACAGTCCTAAAGTTATCATGCAGAAGCCAACTTCATGTTTGAACTGGCCTATAGAGTAGCACAAGCTTTTACAGGTTTTATGGGATAAAAACATAATGCCTAGATTAGAGTTAGGAAGATTTCAGTTTCTGGATTTCTTAAATAAAATGATTTATTTAATTCATTATTGAGGCTTCCATGTGCAAGATCAGAAATGAAGAGTACTGCCTGAATGCATTAGGTCTGAAAGAGAGAAGCCTTGTCCTGTAGAGAAAATATCTTCTTCACCAGCTGATTATATGCCCCCAAGGATAAGAATGTTGAATTCCTATTGCTTTTTTCTCCAAATTAAATGCATAACACATGCTTTTAAAAAAATATATATAATCTGTTTCCTTCAGAACAGTGACTGGGATCCAAACCAGCACAATTGGTTTCTCCACTTATGCATAGGGACTTTTAAGTCTTTTTCTTTTAAAATGCCAGGACTTCCCCATGTTCCCGAAAAGCTGCCTCCAAGGAGGCCCTTCATAAGGCATAAGAAGCCCTCCTTGAGTTGGCGTCTTTCCCCCTTGCCCAAAGGGAAGACTGGATCTCACCTAATGTTTTTGTTTGTTTGTTTGATATTACTGCTGAGTGCAACACATCCTCTGGGGACAAGGAATGGAAAGCATGGACAAAGGCAACGGATACATCCCAAAATCCACCAGAGGGAGGGAGGGGGAGAAAAGAAAGTTTCTAAATAGAGCAATTCTCTGAAGTATGATTCATATTAAATCAAATCAAGAAAGGAGTCTTAAGATGGCTATAATAGACTCAAGCAGTATGTGTTTTTTCTTCTTCTGGTTTTGTTGTTTAATGGCCATGTTCCCAGCACAAGCTATTGACACAGTGCTTCTTTCAAAATAAGAGTAATGATAAACTATGTCCCCATGGATTCTAGGGATAGAATTCCTGTGAGTAATTCCCCAGCTTACCATCTTGTATTCTTTCCAGTTTTTTTGGAAATCTAGGCTCCCATCTTCTCGGTGTTGCATGACTGTCCAGCCTCCTCCTGCGGTTTCCATATTACAAAACACCTAGGCATAAGAACATACACATGTAAGAATCACTGTACTGATTTGGGCCCTTGATCCATCCAGATCTGCTTCCTGCCTTCAGCCCTATTTGAATCTCCAGAAAACTCCACAGTGAAGCCAGATGTTAGATGGTATCATATAACCCCTGGTTTTTAAATATTAGAATCTTAAAAGAGGAATACACAACATGGATGGTATATTTCTCATTGTCAGAGACATGCAACATCTATTTATTTAACTGGTTTTTTTGCCAGTACCTATCAAAACATCTGGTAGCAATGAAGCTCATAGTTTCATTATGAGGATTTTTTTTAAAAAAATGTAAACCTATTGATCTCTAATAGATACTAAAGTCATTCTGTTTTCATTCAGAATGCGTTCTTCCACTCTATGTAGATGTGCAACAAGTGCTAGCTGGTGGTTCTGTTGGAAGAAAAAGTGAGGGGCCTGGAACGGTGGGTGGCCACACTGAAAAGTATAAGAGGAGATGAAGAGGTTTTACATAGAACACTGGAACAACCACAGCCGAGAGAAGTGTAGGAGGTGGAAGAACAACAGCATGATGAAGCGGAAGAGGAGACAATTGTGGAGAGCAACAATGAAGTTCAAGAAACTCTATGGAAAAGGGTGATAGGAGTAGAAGAGCTAGAAGACATCCTTCACAGGTGGAACTATGGAAGCACTTCCAGGCACTCGAGGATGAGTCCAGAGGACAGCCTACAGGGGAAGAATTACAGGGGACCCCACGCAACAGCAAGTGAGAAGCTGAAGCTCAGTCAAGCAGAGGCAATGAAACTACACCCCACAACAAGACAAAGAGAAGAGGAGTAGGAGTAGTGGAGACTCCCTACTTTGTGGGATTGAAATCCAAGTATGCTGAGAAGACCTATGGACTCGCCAGGTATGCTGTCTCCCTGGAGGATGGATTAGAGGTGTGACGGAAGTGTTGCCATCACTCATAAAGCCCATTGACAGATATCCCTTTCTTCTCATCCATGTGGGAATGAATGATACTGCCAAGTGGAGCTACAAAGAAGTCATGCCAGATTTTGAAGCTCTGAGAAGGGAACTCAAAGACTTTGGAGCCCAGATAGTTTTCTCATCCATCCTTCTGGTACTTAGAAGAGGAGTAGAAAGGGAAAGAAAAATACTTTGGGTGAATGACTGGCTATGAAAGTGTTGTCAATGTGAAAAATTTGGATTCTGGGACCACAGGCTATGCTTCCTGGAAGATGGACTGCTAGCAAGTGATGGACTGCTAACAAGTGATGGGTTGCAAGTGATAGGCTGCACTGAGAAGAATGTGTTTGCATGGAGAACTTCATCAGGAGAGCTTTAAATTGAATCCTAATAGGGTGGGGAACCCAGTGATGACTCCTTTGTCATAGGTGGGTACTATTTATGAAGACTAATTGAGAGAGAGAAAGATGGTTCTATGGGAATGCCCAGCTAGTCCTTTCTTGGAACAGAGAAGTGTCTCAGGTAGTTGTCTCACCTGGGCAACAATTAGGTGGAAGAGACCCACCCAACCTTCTCTGCCCACATGTGAGATGGGATGGAGAGACTGGCTTCCATGTAACTGCAGGTGCATACAAATGGTGCTTCAGCTTATATGCACATGTAGGATCCAAACCACTGTGTACTTTATATTGCATATATATTAAGTCAGGCCCTTGTCCTTATACAAAATGGTTGCGCTCCCATACACAAAATGAGTTTTCATTGATTGTACAGCGTACGCAGCTTAAACTATCATATGTTTTAAAAAATCAAGATATTCTCAGCACTTTCACTTTCCAGGAAGGAAAACCCCCCACAAAAACTGTGTTTCAGTTTCTGCTCAGCAAATTCATTATGCATTGGGCTGATCTTACTTGAAACAATTCCCTTATAAACGTTCACACTCAGAGGCACACACTCCCAAAAGGCTGAAACTGTTCCAGATTTCCTTTCACTGCGATTTGTTAACAAAGTGACATGCTCCACTGGTGTTGGGAGCGCAATTTTAACAAAAGGCCTGAGAGTTCTTATCAATTCAGCGTAAGTCTCGGCATTCTCACGCAGTACCATAGAAGGGAGCAGACCTCATGACACTAGCTGGTAATGCAGTGCAGTACATGGCCTTATCGCATGGGGGTCACTACTCAATTCCATTGAACTGTTTCCTTCATAGTCATCCCACGGAGGCCATTTCCTCCTCAGCTGAATCAATTCCACGCTTTTCACTCTCAGGCATATTGTCTATTCTGATGTTGTGCGGTTCCCCCATGCCCCGAATGAACTTCAGTTCTAGTATGCGCAGCCAAGACCCCCTAATTTTGTATCAGAGGAAGGGGATTGTACAATGCTTCAAAAATGTGAGAAAAAGAGAACAACAACAAAAAACCCCTGAAGAAGTGCTTTTTCTTGAAGAAAAAGAGTTTGGGTCACTGCTTCCTTCCACAATGACATTTGAGTGCAAACATTTATCTGTACCATGTGGCTTCACTGGTCTTTGATTTATAGCAGGCTTTTAAAAAGTAATGCCTGTATCTTATTTAACATTCACATCAAGCTCTCAGAAACACAGTAGTCACTTTAGTAGTCATACATTAAATCCCCATACTCCATTCTGTAACCTTATATTTCCATATGGCAGCCTGGGGTGGGTGGGTGGGGTGGTGGTTGATGGATATAGGTGCACACACATATACAGGAAACTGCTTGATCTGCAATAATAATTAAAAAAATCCTTTTCTAAACAAATTTTGAAGTATTCTTGTTTTGAGTGATGTAGCAAATTAAAAATAAAAGGAATCAGACAATGACAGAGGGATTCACAGCACTAAAGTATTCACTGTGTGGCCTGGAGCTCTCCATAGCAATGGATGGGAACACCTGCCACATTAAGAGGAACAGCAAGCCAATTATAAATGTTAGCTTTCCACCATTCGAGCCAACAAATGTCCTCAACTGGCTCATGTCCCAGACAAGGTCAAGACATTCAGCTATTAAACACCTTTAACACGTTTTGAGGTTGAAATCTGAATACACAAACACATACAGGGGAAACAGGAAGAATTTGAATTGCTCTGTTTTCTTTATCTCCTTGATGGTGGATTGAATATAACCAAAATCATCACAATTCAGGGGATTACATGAAACTCCCTAAACTGATAAACGTCGTACAAGATTTACTACAGCCCTATGGAAGCATGCACTGCTGCTATTGTTTTAAGATTAAATTATACTGTAGTTAGAGATGGGGGAGAAATTGGATGCTTTTAAATGCAAACCTACCTAATCAGCACTTCCCAAAAGAAGTTACAAACTGAAACATAGCCATCCTTCAAAATTCACACTTTTTCAAATTTTGAAATTTAATTCTCCAGCCAAGTAATGTGCAACAAAAATGCATATAGTAGGATGTGAAAATTACTTACACAAGTGTGTTATATTAGGGGAAATTGTTTTACAAAAATGTGTATATTAGGTAAAACTGCACACAAAAATGTGTATATTAGGATAAATTTGTGCTAAAATGCTAATGAAATTTTTATGAGGACATTTTTAAAAAACACAATTGCTAGCTGATCTGAAAATGTGGAAAAGTGAGTTTTAGACTGGAAAAATGAGAAACTGAGAGAAACAGAAATTGACATATTTGCCTATCTGTAACTGAAGCTCTCAATTTGATTGTAGGAGTCGCCAGTTCTATTCATGCGTTGAATAAGAGCCTGGTGAGACTCCAGTCCAATAGCCACTGAATCCTTCCACTGATTGTGTTGATGGATGTTACAATGACCAGGAGAAGTCATGGTGGTGCCTGGGTGATTGCACCCCAAACTCCTTCTCTTTCACCTTGGTAATTGGAGGTGCCAATGGTGTGGACCATGGATGGGAGAAACTCACCAATGTGACCCTTTTAGTATTACTAGACATTACCAGGAATAGGGGAGGAGATGTGGGGTTACAGATTCTGGCAGCAGCCATGCATAAGAGCTGCTTCATGCCATCCCTACACATCTATGAAGGAAACAGCATCCAAATTGCATGTAGATTGTAATGTATGTACATTTAAAAGGGGTATAGTGTGTATGGCTCAAGAGCAGAAACTGAACAAGAGGTGAGATGCATAAAAGAGGTGTGATTGCATTCATGAGATCTGTTTGCCGTGAAAAGGGGGTGCACGAACAAGGTGTGCTTGTGGAGAAAGCCCACATTCACACTAAAAACGTTTAGTGGTGATGAAGGAGAGTGCACGAAGTCCAAGGCTTTCTCTTGAGCTCTGTCTCGTATATAATTGACACACTGGTGTATACTAAATGCTTGGGAAATAAATAAATAAATAAATGTGCTTCTCAGACTACAGCCTAAACACACATGCATGATATTAGTGCAGATGACAATCTGTCTGTGTCCATATGCTACATACAGATATGCTCTTTCTACAGAAGACATTCGTAATGTGAAAAGATGCAGTAAACAAGCTCAACATGCCTCTTCTGCAATTGAAAAGTAACAGCACAAAATACATTCTAGAGCATGTTCATCAATGAACTACTGGTCCTATTGATACTATTGCTATTGAAATCAGAAGTGCTGCAAGCAAGCATTGTACTGTGTCAGGGCTGGTAACAGCTTTGATTTCATGCCTTTTAGAATTCTAGCTTTAATCTGTCAGCTAACCTGTGTATAAATCCATTTGACACAATCTCAGCACTGCTTTAGGTATCGCTTTTCCCTGCTCACTTCTTTGGTTACCTTTGCTTTTGGAGCCCCATGTTTTTCAGATGCATTATTTCTTTAAAAAATCCTCAATTTATTAATCATTCAAAATTGAAACCTTGTACATATACTACTTTGCATTCCGTTAACCAAGTGCATACCTTTAAATCCCCTTCCCTGCAGAATAGGAGGCAGATACAACTCCTCACATATGTTCCCACATTTCTTCCACTCATTTCCTTCCTGGTCTTGTCTTCTCCCTCCTGCTATACCTGCTGTGGAAAGAACTCAAACTATTGCACACGGCAGGTGGGAGAAAGGGTGGATGAGAAGCCCAGGAATGGAATGGGTGGAGTGGAGCCATGGATGCATCATATCCCAGAGCATCTAGATTTAAATATATAATATCCAGGTTACAAGAGGCCAGTTCTTGAGCTTGGCAGAGTATCTATTCAAACAATTCAAAAATCACAAAAACAATTATTTACCTTTTTAGGTTCTGATATGTTATTAACATAAATAGTGTAGACACCACTTTTGTTAAAACCAGCTTGGTAGGCATCAGCACAGTCTCTGAATGGCTTGTCATCTTCTCTCTTTGTATTCTTTAGTACAACTGCAAAACAGAAAATGAATAGGTTCCTGACATCAGGAGTACACTCATTATTGCATTGTTTCTAATGGTGTTTTTTTAACTATTTGTTTATTTGATTTATTTAACATCATACTTGATTGTAACAAAACCTCTAAGTGGTTTACAAGAAATATTAAAATTACCAATCAACAAGGTTAAAAACAGGAAATTAAAAATGTTTAAAAGACACTTAAAGCCAGCAGTAAAGTAAAAAGAGATTAAAACACATCAACATCTATGTGTCTGGATAGGCTTACCTAAACAGACATGTTTTAAGCAGGCACTGAAAAGCATACAGCAAAGCTACCTGCCTGATATCAACAGGAAGTTACAAACTGTAGCTGCTGCCACATTGGAACAACAATTTCTTGCAAGTGTGGAGTGAGTATTATGTGGCACCTATAACAGTGCCAGTTGCGCAAGTCAAAGCAGTTGGTTGGGTACATGTTGGGTAAGGCAATCCCACAAATAAACCTGTTGCACACTACTCTGATATTTTATGATATGGTAGTATAGAAATACTCAGACAGACAGACAGACAGACAGACAGACACAGACAGACAGACAGACAGACAGACAGACAGACAGACAGACAGACAGACAGACAGATAGATAGATAGATAGATAGATAGATAGATAGATAGATAGATAGATAGATAGATAGATAGATAGATAGATAGATAGATAGATAGATAGATAGATAGATAGATAGATAGATAGATAGATAGATAGATAGATAGATAGATAGATAGATGCATTTAATGGGCTCCTGCTGGGAGGAAGGGCAGGATATAAATCAAATAATAAATAAATAAATTAGAATACAAAACCATTAGAGGCATAGTGGAAGAGACACATCTCAGTAGTAGAGCATCTGCCTTGCATGCAGAAGGTCCCAGGTTCAATCCCTGGCATCTCTTGGTAGAGATGGGAGAGACCCCTGTCTGAAATCCTGGAGAACTACTGCCAGTCAGTGTAGACAATACTGAGCTAGACTGACTCAGTAGGAGGCAGCTTCTTATGTCCTTATGTTTCTAATTCAGTGACATGCAGAGTGATACTAATCCACAGCTTGGGAGCAGTGGGGTGGAGTAAAATGGAAAAGTGATCATCTCATCTGAAGCCCTACTGGCTTGTAGAGGAGAATTATCCTTCATTGTCCTGACAGATGACCTTCCTTAGGGAGAGAGACAGTGGAGTGTGATCCTGATGATTCTTTTGGAACTCTCAATGACTTTTGATACCATCAACCATGTTATTTTATTGGATCAGCTCTGTGGGTTGGGGCTAAGGGGCACATTACTATGATGGTTCAGATATTACCTACAGGGCAGGTTTCAGAAGTGAGCATTAGGAGATTTCAGAAGTTAGCATTAGGAGATCTAGTCCACGGTAATTGATCTATGGGGTACCCCAAGGTTCCATCATGTTCTGCATGTTTAGCATCTATATGAAGCCAACAGTTAAGGTCATCAGGGGATTTGATGTAGGGTGCCATCAATATTTGGATGACACCCATCTCTGTTTCTCCATGCCATCAGACAGATGAGGCCATGTAGGTCCTAGATTAATGTAACAGGCTAGATAGCCAGTAAATTGAGACTGAATCCTGATAAAATGGAGATGCTGTGGCTTGGTGGTTCCCAGCTTTGGGAATTAGGTAGATGATCTGCTTCATGCTCTGATAACCTCCTGTTTGGAGACAGAAACATTTACAGGTTTTATCTCTTGGATCGAGAAAGCTTCCCTATCCCGTTGCCACACCTGTGAGGAGCACAGAATGCCTACTGACATTACAGGTGGAAAATCTATGTGTGGTTAATGCTACAATGTATAAAACTCACATGACCCAATAACGGCAGGATATGTGGTTCACACTCTGTGGCACTATATAAATGTTAAACAGTAGCAGCAGTAAAAGTTTTAAGGGGGAATCTTAATGTCTTTTATTACACTTAAAGGGAAAAGGCAATAGAGTCCCTGTTACATTGCCAAATTAGCACAAATTCTCTCATTTCTATTATCAAGGAAAATGTCAGTTTGCTAACTTCTTCATGTTACATTTCTTTCGTAGACTATCCCAATGGATGAGGCTCAGAATTTATTGTTTTAGCCTGTTTATCTTGAAAGAAAAATTGAGGCAGCTTACAAGTCAAATAGTGCAAAAATATCATGAGATATCAGAACAATAAAATGTGGCGTTATTGGCTTCATTCGTATTTTATCATCAGCCTTGGGTGCTGAAAGATTGCACAGATAAAATGCTTTTATCTCCCTCTGGGAAGCGAATTCCATTAAATCAGAGCTAAGGCTAAAAAGGTCTGCCAACTGCCTAATAGCTCTGATAAAGAGGAATGGTAGAATCCAGAACAGGTCCAGTTTCACTGAACAGGAAGGCTTCTATGGAAAGCTCCCTGTGATATGCTGGTCACAGGCCTTGGAAGATTAAGACCAGCATCTTGAACCTTACTTAGAATCATAGAATAGTAGAGTTGGAAAAGGCCTACAAGGCCAACCCCTGCTCGATGCAGGAACAATTATACCCAAAACAATTGTTTTGTAACATAGGCCAAATACATTTTCAGCAACAGATGTCACCCTATTATTCCATCATGCCAGCTGGAGTGAAGTGCATGCTGTGACTGCCATCCAGGGAAGCATCCTGCTATTATGGTAGTTGCCTTGTTTCTTGTAGGGTTTTTTTTTAATTAAAAAAAGTTTACTTACAGGCAGAGCTTTTACGGTCACACAAATTCTCTACCTGTTGAATTTCTGCCTCTTATTGTATTGTTAAATAGCATTTTTTTTAAAAAAAAACATTTACATGCAGAAATTCAACAGCACTGCTTTTACAATCGCACAAATTCTCTGGCTCTTGAATGTCTACCTCTTACTCTATTGCAGAGCTTGGAAGTAACTCATTATTTTTAACGAGTTACTTGTAATTCGTTACAATTTTAAATAACGAGTGGGTAATTCCATTACATTTGGCAAGTAACGGAATGACTAGTAATTTCCCTACTTTTCACCTGCAACTTTAACGTTTCCACGTTAGGTTGCACGTTACTTGGGGGCGGGAACAAGGGGAAGACAGCTCCTGGCTGTGATTGGTTAACACAAGACATGTGCCTCACACTGATTGGACCTCTGCGCAGACTCTCTCTTCCCTCGTGATCTGTGTTAGGATGCACGAGGGAAGAGGTGAATAGGCAGGGCCTGCTAGCGTCTGAGAGGACAAAATGGATGCCGGAGGAAAAAGCCAGGGCAAGGACAACGGAGGAGAAGGCAGCAGCAGAATGGCGAAGAGCTGTGGAGGTGAGTGATGATGATTTGTGTGTGTGTGTGTGTGTGCCCCCCTGCGGCACCGTTCTGCCCCCCCACTGCCTCTCCTTGCCTCTGCCGCCCCCTCCATCAATCACAAGGCACTTCCGAAACTTCGGCCTATCAGAGCTTGGAAAAGTTACTTTTTTGAACTACAACTCCCATCAGCCCTAGGCAACATGGCCACTGGATTAGGCTGATGGGAGCTGTAGTTCAAAAAAGTAACTTTTCCAAGCTCTGGCCTACTTCTCTTCCTTCCCCCCCTTTTTGAACTCTCCCCCTTGTTCCCATGCATACTTGTGTGCTGTATTTATCCAGACAGAGCACTCCTGCCTTTTAAAATGCCGGCTAGCTTTTTATTGTATATTTATTTGAACTCCATCTTTCTTTTTATTTGTATTTTTGTCCTGTTTAATCACAAGACTGAATTGTATGTGGGACAAAAACTGTCTCAGTAATAATAATAATAATAATAATAAAAATAAAAAATCATTAGGCGTATAATAAATGGCTTAAGGCTGATTTTTTTGTTCTTGGCAGAGATGAGGTGAGAAGTAGGGTCCTTGCAGCTCCTCCTCTCAGTCCCCCAGCTCTCAAACTCATGTTCTGTGAGAAAGAGAGAGATTCCCAGTCCCAGAGAGAGATAGACTGTTGACAATCTCTGCTAATATCTATACAAATGTACATAACATGCATCACCTGAACTCACATGATCTAGAGTTACCTTAGATCTTGCAAGATTTGCAAATGAGAAGCAATAGGGTTTTATATTAGTTCTGATTGTCTATTGGGCTATCATAGGTTATATGTTTTTTTCATTTTCTATGGCAAAAACTCCAACTTCAGTGGAATTTATGTGATGTGTTCTAATCATTTGAATTTGGCTCATGAATGCTTTATTCTTTCATCAGAACTTTAGCAGTAGTACTAAAATATTAATAAAAAAGAAAAGGGAAAGAAAAAATACTTTACATACATCATTCAGCTGTATTGCTAATTATAGATATAGATATAAAAGATAAACGGCATTTTGTCAAAAGTATTTTTGTCTACATTTTATACCTCATCCTTGGTTTTCCAAGCTTGGCATGGAATGCTTCTCATACAGAATTAATTTGAAATGCTGCATATTTATTATCATAATCATCATATTCAAAATAAAAAATATATGTACCGCCTTCAAGTTGATTCCAACTTATGGTGACCCTATGAATAGGGTTTTCATGAGGCTGAGAGGCAGTGACTGGCCCAAGGTCACCCAGTGAGCTTCATGGCTATGTGGGGATTTGAACCCTAGTCTCATTTTGTTCTCACAACAACCCTGTGAGATAGTAGGTTAGACTGGCCCAGGCAGGGTTATTCAGTGAGCAAAAATGATGCAAATAGGATCTCTTTTAATTGTGCTATCGACCTGCTTACTTCCACTCTGACTGGGGCATCTTGCAGCATGGGGAAGAGATGGGGGCACATCATAGCTGAAGTTCACCCATATAGGAGCATTATGTCTTGTTTATTACAGAGACGCCTGTTGCAGGTTTTGCTGCTGAGAGCAGCAGTCAGTTAGTGCGGCCACTTGAGTCACAGCTTGTTGATCCTGAGGAGGCAAAACTAGAAAGTGAGGTTCAGAAAGGAGGCCCTGTGCATGAGGAGGAGGAGGGCATGAAGCAGTGCCAGTTGCCCACAGCCACATCTGCAGAACAGCAAGTACCATGGTTTGGCTTTGAGAAAGCTTGTACATTTGTGAGCTAGAGTGGGAAAAATGTTGTTGTACGATGCAATTACTGCCTTCCAAGGATCAAAAATCTGAGATCAGCTGTTTCCTCCTCATCCAATGTGAAGAAATATTTTGAGGTAAGCCTTTGTCATGCTGGTCCTCAAAGAGTGTCCATTGTCTATTTATGTTTAAATTGTGAAGTTCCTCTTCCATTTTTTCTTGGATTCATGCTTTGTTCTTTTTCCTCAGAGGGTACACCCTGAGAAGCTGAGAGCAATTGAAGAAGCAATAAAGGCAAGGAGACGTGGCCTTCCTGAACCAATGCATGACACCCCTTCTCCCAAAATGCTGAAGCAGCAGCAGACAACCCTTGAGAGGTGGGGATCTGGCAGGGAGCCTGTCACCCAGAGCAATCTCGACAGGAGAATCATTGATTTCATTGTAGAGGAGACATTACCACTTCAGACTGTGGACAAACCATCATTCATTAATCTGGTTCGCATTGGACTCCCCAAAGATCTCACCATCATATGTGCCAAGACTCTGAGAGACAGAATTGAGAAGAGAGCATGCCACATGAGAGAAACTCTTGCAAACCGAATGGGTGCTGTGGCATATATAGCAACCACTGCAGATTGTTGGACCAATGGCAAGAAGAGTTACTTTGGGGTAACAGCCCACTGGATCAACCCAACTACCCTGAAACGTGAGGTCGGGGCCTTGGCTTGTAAGCGTCTGAAGGGGCGCCATACATACGATGTCCTTTCAAAAGCACTGCATGATGTACAGGATCCACAACAAAGTTATGTGCACTACTACAGACAATGGCTCCAACTTTGTGAAAGCGTTCAGAGTTTTCATGGCCAAAGAACCAATGGAAGCTGCAGGCACCAGTGACGATGATGGTGATAACCAGGAGGAGGTGGAGGCTGAGGTGGAGTTTGTGCCTATCTGTGAGATCCTGGACACAGGACCTGAGGCAGAGGAAGAAGCTGCAGACTCAGGAGAGGATTTTGTTTTACCACCACACCAGAGATGTGCTAGCCACACCCTCAACCTTGTGGCAACACAAGACATAGAGGCCATGCTTTCTGACTCCTCCAAAAGTAGTCTTCTTGGTCCTTTCAAGAAACAGTTTCGTTCCTTGATGGGAAAGTGCAGCAAGTTGTGGTCCAAGCAGAACCAGTCAGCACAGATTGCTGAGTATATCCATGCGCAATATGGTGTGAATCTGAAGGTACCGAATAAGACCAGGTGGAATTCCACTTTTGATGCGTTGAAGCAACTACATGAGCTCCTGTCAACTGTGCCACTAAAAATGCATGCCATAATGGACCGCTGCTCCTTGTCCAGGATCACAGCTGCTGAGATTGAAGTGGTACAGGAATACACAGAGATTATGGAGCCACTAGCCCAGTCCCTAGATATCCTGCAACGGGAGAACGGCATGTTCATGGGGTATTTGCTACCAACGCTCTGCAATCTGGACCGCAAGTTAGAAGGACTGGAAAACAAACCTGAGAGGTACACATATTGTTTTCAGCTGCTGAGAGGTGTGCGTGAAGCCCTAAGAGAGCAGTTTGCAGCTATCTGGGAGGACAAGAGGCTTATTCTGGCAGCCTGCCTACACCCTCGCTTCAAACTAGATTGGCTGGAATCGTGTCAGGCCACCACCCATACCAACAAGTAAGAACATTAGGGAAGCCCTTTGGGTGGATTACTCCAAGGGAAATGTTGTCTCAAGGGAGGCATCAGAGGGCTTAAGGTGGTAGGCAGCGGCTGGGCCTTTTCTTCCTGGGGCTCCTCATCACAACCTTGGGTTGCTGCAGGTAATCCTTAAGGGTCTGCTGTGCTGCCCCATGAGTGTGGTGACTTGGTCACCTTCCTACCTTCCATGTCATCATCCACAGGCTCAGGCTGGACCCTGAACCAGGGGACATGACAAGCATCAGGAAATGAAGAGCAGATGATTGTTTCCTAACATATATGTGTTAACATATCCTCTCTCTTTCTTAGATACACAATGGAAGCCTTGTTGAAAGCTGAAATAAAGATGGGTGTACTTAATGAGGACAGTGATCAGTCTTCAGATAAAGACCAGGAAGGAGATGACTTAGAAGATGACTTCTTTAACTTTCTGCCCCAGGGCAAGAAGTCAGCAGTGGACACTGCTGAGGAGGAACTGGTGAGGTACCTGAGGTCTCCCAGCAGGGAAGTGTCATCACTCCATGGCTTTCCACATGTGCTGCGGTGTTTTTTGCAGCACAACACAAGCATGCCTTCAAGCGCCGCAGTAGAATGCCTGTTCAGTACTGGTGGCAACGTAATGACTGTAAAAAGACATTCCTTGTCTGACATGCTCTTTGAGCATCTTGTTCTTTTGAGACATAACAGAAACATATTATAAAAGCATTTCAAGTGTAAAATTTGATTTCAAGAGTTGGGGTATCTTCATTGCTTGGGGGGATGTGAGATTCTGTTATGCCATTATGTTAATCTTACGGATAAATTTTTTTATTCTACTACCCCCTGTGTGTGTGTGTTTATTTTTAATATTGTTTTAGGCTTCTTAGATGTGCAGCAGCCAAGGCCAGCACCTTGTAGGAGTTTTTTTAAAAAAGTAACTGAATTGTAATTGTAGTGATTACTTTTGAGAAAAAGCAAAGTAATCAGTTACTTTCAGAGCAATTGTAATTTTAACGGTAATTACTACTTTTTGGGCCAAGTAATTGTAACGGTAATTACTACTTTTTTGGGCCAAGTAATTGTAACTGTAATTTATTACTTTTTAAAAGTAATCTTCCAAGCTCTGCTCTATTGTTAAACAATAGTCTTGCAGAGAAAAATTGGGAATGTTTGGCTATGTGGAGAAAGATTACATTAAAAATGAAATAAAAGCTTTATTAGTGACTCGGTTGATAACACTGATCCTTTTATTTCCACATCAAATCAGAATTCTTAGCATGGTGTGATGGAACTATTACCCTCTTACAGGTGCCTTTCCCCAAAAAGACCTACCATGAAAACTGAGCTGCCAGCAATTGATGTTATTTAAAGAATATGCTGATTTATTCTCTCTCTCTCTCTCTCTCTCTCTTGTGAGCAAAGGAAAATATTTGCCTTATTGGCAAAGATTCAGTTTTTAATTACTCCAGGGTGGAACCACATCTCTTTTATCAAAGTCAAAAGGCTTCTGTACCAGGAATTCTCTTCCCAACCCTGCTTGGGTGCATCTGGATTGTGTGTTACAGTTTGCCAAATGATCCCCAATCTTCCAGCGGCAGACCCTTCCCAAAGGGACATATGAAGAGCCCTGCTGCATCAGACCAAAGGTCTATCTAGTCCAGCATTATGGTCACATAGTTGCCAACCAGATGCTTCTGGGAAGTCCCCAGGACATGAGCACAAGAGCACTCTTTCAGTCACGTCGATTGTTCAGAGGCCTACATAGCCATCATGATCAGTAGCCACTGATACTCTGATTCAAGCCATCCAGGTTGGTGGCCATCACTTCATCTTGTGGTAACAAATTCCATAGTTTAACAATACATGAAGAAATACTTTTCTTTTGTTTCTTACCTGGTATTCTTTTTAACCAAAAAGCCCCAAACTTTGTACACCTTTCTTCCCAGAGGACTTGCTCCAGCCCCTTGATCATTTTGATTACTGGTTAACAACCTTCGGAGCTTTAGGCTAATGTTCTAAAGACACTTAACCTGGTAGAAAATCCTGTAGAAAGAGGGTAGCCAACTTCGTGCCCTCCAGATTTTGTGAACTCCCATCAGCCCCGACCAGCATAGCCAATCATCCACAACATCTGGAGGACACCACATTGGCTACCCATGCTGTAGGCATGAATAGGATGAAGGACCATAGCTTAACAGCAGAGGACACGTTTTGCGTGCAGAAGGCCCCAGGTTCAGTCCCTTGCGTGTCTATGTACGTCTGGGAAAGGCTTTTGTATGAAACCTACAGGGGCCGGGCATAATTAACCACACTATAGACAGGGATGGCAATAATTTGGCCCTCTAGATGTTGTTGCATTCAACTCCCTTGAGCTCCAGCCAGCATGACCAGAGGTTAGAGCTGATGACAGTTGTAGTCCAGCATCCTCTGGAGGTCCACAGGGTAGCCAACTCTGACATAGACAAATTAGTTTGTTTATTATTTATTTATTAAATTTATATCCCGCCCATACTCCTAGATTGCTCCCTCTTCCTGTGGAATTGTTCAGAACATAGTTCTGTGATGCATACTTCAGGATTCTCAACACTCAGTCCCAGCTGATTTTAAGTTCGTAGTGTAGATAGAGCCTGTTACTCAGTGGTCTCAGGGTATGGTCTGAAGGCGCATGAGGCCACCACCTTGCTGAAGCTAAGTAGGTGTGGGTCTGGTCAATAACCTGGATGGGAGACCAACGGGGAACCACATGTATGCCACCTTGGTTCCTTGATGAAACAAATGTGGGATATAAATGTAATAAAATAAAATAAAATAAAATAATGCAACATGGCTATAACTAAAACAGGTAGAAACAAAAGATTGTATCTATACCCTTCTTTGAGGCCAAACTACATATGAGGTCAAATGCAACACTTGATGTTGCAAGTAGATTTATAAATTTTTAAAGACCAGTTGCTGAGGGAGCCAATCAGGATCAGAACTCCAGTGTGCAGGGCGTGGGCTTAATTCTTTTCTACCACATAACTTTCCTGATGAAAATCATCCCTCCTCACCTAAGCTGCTATTATTTGGTTGAGGAGGGAAACTTCCATTAGTGTCAACGGGAGCCAATGGGAGCTTCTTTGCTGAGATAAATACAGTTTTGGGGGGTGGGGAGAGTGATTTTATTCAGAACAGCAGCATGAAAAGAAAGGAAAGACACACTACAATCACAGACACATGAATACACTCAAGGATCAGTTCTTTTTGAAACTCTCAAGTGTTCATAACTTTCCAGGCTCTCAGTCACCTTTTCTCTTGCCATCTCTCCTTGCAAAACTATCCCCTACAAAACTTTGTAAATTCCTTAAGCACTCACCACTGCCTTCTATTTTCAAATCCCTTACTCCACAATCAACGGCTGAAGCATAGCATCAAATGCTCTGTCTATGACTAAGCAATAAGGATAGGGGAGTAATGCAATTCAGTTTGCATTTAAAGCTGAATCTATCCAATTCACACTTCCTGAAACAATATGAGAAATGAAACACAGCCATCCTTCAAAATTCATATAAATCCGAATTTTGTGATGTAGTTCTCCAACCAAAAATGGTTACAAAAATGAATATATTTGGGGAAATTGTGCATAGAAATGAATATATTAGTGAATATAGCATACAAAGATGTACCATATAGGAGAAACCGCTTGCAAATATGTATTCATTAGTCAAAAATGCATACAAACATATGTTTATTAGGAGAACTTTGCACTAAACTACTGAAGAATTTTCATGAGGTTTCTAAAAAGGAAAACTTGCAAATTGTTGAAGAAATGTAGAGAACTATATTTAAGATTGGAAAAATGAGAAACTGAGAGAACCAAACTGATAGATCCTTTCATCCCTACTGGGCAATAAGGAGGTAGGTATTAGTGAGTTTGAGAGCCAGTGTGGTGTAGTGGTTAAAGTGCTGGACTATGACCTGGGAGATCAGGGATCGAATCCCCACACTGCCATGAAGCTCACTGGGTAATCTTGGGCCAGTCACTGCCTCTCAGCCTCAGAGAGAGGCAATGGTAAACCCCCTCTGAATATCGCTTACCATGAAAGTTCTATTCATAGGGTTGCCATAAGTCAGGATCGACTTGAAGGCAGTCCATTTCCATTTTCCATTAGTGAGTCTGTAGCAAGGAGAACTATAGCATACTGTAACATCTATGTCCCCCTCTAGGATGCACACCTTAACGTGGTGAGGGGGTCTGAAAGTGTTGAAGAAGCTAAGAGCAATGCCGTCAGGAGTCTACACCACGAGGCTAGACTCCTAGCAGGGGCACCCAAGGTAGAATGGTCAAAGCTGAGACACCAGACTAAGATGCATCCAAACTCAGAAGAAGGCAATGCTAAACCACCTCTGAATACCTCTTACCATGAAAACCCTATGAACAGAGTATCCAAAATGACAGATGCTACTGGAGGTCGCTGATTCATAGGGTCGCCATAAGTTGTAATCGACTTGAAGGCACATAACAACAACATCTGTGTATTCTGATCAGCATGTAGCAAAGGTTTGGTGCTGAATAAATGCATGCATAAAAATACAGGAACAGTCCTGCTGGCTCAGATCAAATTCCCATCTAATCCAACATGCTGACCTCAGTGGCAAACTGGATGCCTATGGGGAGTCCACAAGAGGCACCTGAGTAGGAGCAGAGGATCAATGGATCCTTTCTACAGTCAATGAGTATATCACAGAAAAAGCACATGAACCATTGGCACTGAGCAAGAACCAGAGTGGGTGGGGGTCTTTTTGTGACTATATCTACCTCCATGAAAAATGTCCCCCTTTTCACATTCCTTTGAAAAAGTTTTTGCAAAAGAAGCAAGTGAACAGAGAACATGTTTCCACTGCAGAGGGGACCTGGCTTACCCTCCCTTACTCCAAATAAATTGTGCGTAGTTCACTAGTTGCAGTAGAATGGATGCACCTAGCATTGAAAGTAATGCATCCAGATGTTTTGAACCCACATATTATTTTCAATGGGATGTGCATTTGAATGTGCATCCCCATCCATGTTGCACCACATCAAGTCATATATAATGATTTGGATTCCTGCACTGAGCAGGGGGTTGGACTTGATGGCCTTATAGGCCCACTATTCTATGATTCTATAAGCATGCATGCCTGGAGTTGGATTAGAACAAAAGTCATACCATGTAGTAGCACAATGTGGCAAGTCTGGTTGCCTTGTCAATGAGGACATATTCATTCTTACCTCCCATTTCAAATGAGGCAATTTGCCTCCAATGACATTGGTCACATCAACATCATACATTTAAAGCATACATTATTATTCCACTTAAACAGTCATGGAGAACTCTGGGAACTGTCATTGTTAAGGGTGCTGACAGAGCCACAGTTCCCAGCACACTTAACAAACTACAGCTCCCAGGATTCTCTATGATTGTGAAAGTAGTATAACAGTGCTTTAAATGTATGTGATCATTTTCAGACACTCAAATCCAGTTTACTAAATGGTGCCATGATGCCATCACATTCAATATGAGATTCTCTGATTGGCAGGGTCCACTAAATGAAGAAGAAAAACCTAACACGGCACAGAAACAGGGTTGCCAACATACATGGGATATTTTTAAATAGACAACTACTTTCTTCAAGGGCTTTTCTCACTCCTTGAAATCCTAGTTGCCAGAGTACTAGTGACAATCCTGTGAATGCCAGTCTCGTTGTCAGTGAGGAATTCAGCTATTGACATGCCATAATAAATGTTTAGATGGAGTGAGAAAAGCTGAAGTTTGCAGGCAGGAGTCGATGCACACAAGAAACTGTGCTGGATGCTTGCACTCACAGTATTGACCCGCATCTACCATGCTCCACAGAGTTCATGTGAATAGATTCTGAATCTGCTTACCTAAGGCATCACAGTCAAGCATTAACTTTCTTTCGATCAAAGTACTATGGTTGTCAAATGCTAGTTTAGCTGTTTTTGAACCCCTGATAATACTGCTGTATTATATATCGGAGGATGTTGAGAAAAGTCTGTGTCAAGCAAAATTAATTTTGATTTACTCAGTAATCAGTAAGATCTGACACAATGAATAAGAAATTCAAAGCATAGTGGTTAACTGGTTCCAGTGAAAAATTAACCAATCCTATTATTAATCAAAGGGTGCTTATCTCGATACTAGCACATTTCAACATTTTCTGGCAGTTCTAATCACATGCTGATATAATGGAGGATGTAGTGCTTTGTTAAGTTTCAGATATCTGTCAAATATTGTTGTTATATTAACCTAAAATGGACTTTTCCTGATTGCAGTCTTGGCTGTTCAATAGTGATCAAAGACATGGACTTATTACTAAGATTGTTGATCCTACACATTGCTAAGACTATACAGTTCCATTCAAAGTTCAGTTAATCAGAGTAAAAACTTTCTTAAAGGCAAACACTGTGATATATGAACTAGCTACAATTGCACCTAAGTCATCAGGATCCCCAGAGCTTGCTCCTCTTGTGCCACCAGGCCCCTCCACATCAGAGACCATAAGGAATTATACAGAGACCATGGGGGAATAAACAGAAAGGCAATTGCGTGATTCGTCCCAGGTCTGCAGGTTGGTCTTTTCATGATCTCAACTGCTCAGAAAAGGGGTGGGACCTGAGAGAGGTAGTCAGAACCTAGAGAGAGATAAAGGGCTCAGCTGGAATTGGGACTTCGTTATGATCAAACATGTTATCATTCCTCACTGTAATGTCTCTCAGTGATCTATCTGTGATTCCAGTGTTCAACTGTCTGTACTACCTAGAACCTGGGTGTATGTCTGCATTCTGCCTGTGTGTGCATGTAGCAATCAGCTACGTGTACCATCCAGGACTGTGAACCCTGGTATTGTATTTTGTCAATCCAGAGTCTCTCCAGCACCCCACTCTGCTAACTAGACCTCCTATCTCCCTACCCGCCTATGAGTTCACCTTTGGCAAGGCAGTACACAAGTGCCAGCTCAGCCATGATTCTCACTGTCTGTGTCCTCATGGAATTGTTTGGAGGGTAAAATACATATTACGTTACATATGAAACAGGCACCATCTCTGTATGTCTCTTCGACACCTACTGAAGACCTTCCTTTTTCAACAAATCTTTTAAGTGGAGAACTTTATCCCAGTCTTCATACGTATTGGAACTATTTTTAATTGCTTTTTTTTGTGTGTGTATGTGTGTGGGGAGAACACATTGTGCTGTGAGAAATCCTCACACTGATGGAACTAGCAATTTAGTGTTACATTGAATGCAACCATAGCTTTATCCTCAGAAAAACCTGTTAATAGAAAACAAGCTAGGGATGGCATCCATTGGCCTGTATCAGTTCAAAAGCATTCCGTCAACAGGACAGACAGGTATTGATTTGAGTTCGTTCTTTGTCTGCAAGCCACTGCTTTGACCAATCTATTCCCCCCCTCTTGGAAAAAATATTGCTATGGATATTTTAAAAGGAAATATCAATATTTTTAAAGCAAATATCAATATTTTTAAAGGAAATGTTAATAAATTAAAGTAAATGTTGATTAAAAATATAGCAATAACTTAGACAAGTTTTTTTTTAAAAAAAATCTGTTTCTGAAAATAGCCATGGAAAATCACTACATAAAAATCTGATCTGCAATGATAGCGAATAAGCAAATAAATGGAAAATTCAGCATCCAATCTGAATTAGGCAGAATTCTAGCACATCCCCAATACAAGCCAAACTTGAATTAATAAGACGGCAGTCCTTGCAGTAGAGACATTCTGGGGAGAAATTCATAATCATCCCCGAATTAATTGTTCAAGCGATCACAGTCTTACCTCCTTCTTTAGAACAAATGCTGATTAAGTTATGAACGGTGTCCATCAGCTCCAACTGCTGTTTTTGCAGAATACTGTTATTGGTGGTTGCTTTACTCAGCTGCCTCTCCAGTTCTTGGATTATGTAGGTTTGACGTGAAACTAAGCCTTGCAGGTTCTCTTTTTCCTCCTTCAAAGTATCCAGCTCCCCTTTATGTCTTTCTTCCATTTCAAGGATTTTGTGTTCCAATAAACTAGGAGGGAAAGCAAGACATCAGTACCTGATGGAACGCCTCTCCTGACACGAACCCACCCATACATTACGCTCAATATCCAGGTGCCTACTGCGAGGGAAGCTCGGAGGACGGCAACAAGGGAGAGGGCCTTCTCTGTGGTGGCCCCCAAATTATGGAATGATCTCCCTGATGAGGTGTGCCTAGTGCCAATACTGTTATCTTTTCAGCGCCAGGTTAAGACTTTCCTTTTCTCCCAGATATTTTAGCATGTGTTTTTAAATTGTTTTTTAAAACATGTGTTTTAAATTTGTATATTTGTTTTTAATGTTTTAATTGTTGTAAACTGCCCAGAGAGCTTCAGCTATGGGGCGGTATACAAATGTAATAAATAAATAGATAAATAAATAAATAGATAAATAAATAGATAAATAAATAAATAAATGTGTTTGTTCCTTTTACTACATGTGGACAGCTGGGTGGGGAACTGAGCAATGGGGAGAAGAGGCTGCAGTTTAAGTATGTGAAAGGGACCAAAAAGCCTTTGAGAACCAACCCGTCTCTGGAAGGGTGCCTTCCCACAGATCTACCCATGGAAATTGACCTACACAAAGATAAGGTGATGCATTACAGAAAGGTATCTTCAGGGCAAAGAGCTCCAGAAGGCTCTAGCAAGTGAACCAAGCTCCATTCTACAAAAAAAGGATTCAAGAAGAAGGAATGAAATTCCACTGGATGTCCAAACCAACAGAGAGTGATCAAATTCTAGTGCACTGGTGGTCAACCAGTGGCCCAAGGCAGCTGGGATTTGTGGCATTCCTGGACTAGAGCAGGAAGGCCTATGGGCCTTGCTATAGCATAAAAGTCAGGCCTGCACTCCTGCTTGTTTCTCCAGTGTTTGCTTCGTGGATGTCTTAGAAAAGTGGAGCATAAATTCTGAAATATAATAAATAAGAATATATTATAAAACATAATTTTCCTTTGGGGTATGCTGTCAACTGGCCATAACAATGGCTATTAAAACACGTGCACATGTGTATGTGTGTGTGTGTGTGTGTGTGTTTGGGTAATGGAATCTGTGATATAAATAGAAACAACAAAGCAATGAATGCAAACTGAAATTTAACAGTTCAGCTCATTGAACTCACCTGGCAGAACTCATTGATAAAAAATTAACAGAGACCATAGAAAGTAAAGATTTAACAGAAACACAAAGAAAACAGGAAATATCACATGGATTTTCAGCCAAAGGGACTTTGAAGAACATATGCTCTCCCTTGACTATCAGTACAAGAAAATGCATTTATAGTACTGGAGAACCTCCACTTTCCCCAGTGGGTAATTATTATTTATAAAGATAAAGAGCCATGTTTCTAGAAAAGAGCAGTTCTTCTGCATTTTAACCTTACAAAGGTGACATTTCAGCTTTTTCATGATCATACATTCCAGACTTTAGCCATCATTCTTTGTGAGTAGTTTTGAGGGGTGGGAAAAAACTAGCAAAATTTCTCAGTGGCTATGTTGTGTTGCGATAAGAAACTATGGTTTATCATTGTAGGAATGAGCCTAGGAGAGATTCAGGCTTGCATGCTGTCCCATCCTCTGTCCTCCGACACAGCCATGAAGAGAAGATATGAAACAAGCCAATTTCAAACTGTTTTTGTGAAGCTAGCTTGTTCCAATAAATCATAGTTAAGATAGTTAAGAATGGGGAAGGAGAACCACACAAGTCCAAGGCTCACCTACACTCATTCCTTTAATGATAAACCACAGTTTATCATCACATCCGAACACATCTGGTGTGCCTGCACTTAAATATGGCACCACGTTTCATGTAAAGTGAAATTTCACTGCTACACGAGCTAGAGGGAGCCCCAGCTGACGAAGCGTCAAGGCGAGTTAAGCAGCAGAGCGAAAAGAGGGTAAGTAGCTCCCATTTATTCCATTATTTAATTGAAGTAAAACAGCACAGAGCAATAAGTAATAAGGGCAGCCCAAGGTCACCCTGAGCTAGGAGCCAAATCCTGAAAGAACCTATATCTTAGGAGACAGATCCTAGGAGAAGGAAGCCCATAAAAAGTAGTTTTCTCAGTGGTGGTCCCCGAACTATGGAACGCCCTCCCTGATGAGATACGCCTGGCGCCTTCTTTGCTATCTTTTCGGCGCCAGGTAAAGACCTACCTCTTCGCCCAGGCATTTTAAAAATTTTAAAATTTGAATTTAAAATTGAAAATTTTTAATTATGTTTTATTGTGTTTTTGTATTTTAACCTGTTTTATCATGCTGTACACCGCCCTGGGAGCTTATTGCTATAGGGCGGTCTAAAAATGTAATAAAATAAATAAATAAATAAATAAATAAATAAGTTTTCAACACCACCCTAGCAGGAAAGCTTCAGGGGACACTGTAAACAAGGCTAAATTCCAGTCGGAGAGAAGGGGGAAAAGGAAACTCCACCGACACATACAGGGAGAGAGTCAGCTCAGTCCTTGCTAAAAAGGGCAGCTTCAGCCTTCCTGAAACACAACCACAAGCTCTGTTTCCCTAGGTTAAAGAAAGGTCAGGCTGTTCTAGGTGGGAAAACAACAAACACAAAAGACTTGCCTGGAAGGCGCAGCCCCTTGATTAGATTAAAAGCAGCCAAAAGCTTAAACAGCCCAGCCCCTCGCTCAGGAAGGAAGGAAGCCTGAGAGAATACTAAAGAGTTAAGCCCCAGCTGATAGCCATCACCCTCAAGTAACACATCATTGGCTGGCAGCAGTAGCTGGGAGGAACCAGCCACACATATAAAGTCAGAGCACCCTAGCGAGGGAGCCTGCTCCACGAGCTAGAGGGAGCCCCAGCTGACGAAGCGTCAAGGCCCCAGCTGACAAAGCGTCAAGGCGAGTTCGGCAGCAGGGCGAGGAGGCCAGGGCCCCCCACTCTGCCCGTCTGTTCCCTGACCTCAACTAAACCGCAGTCTCCAACCCATTGACGTAATAAACCTTAAACAAAACTATGCAGGTAAGAAGCCAGCAGGGGTGTGGGGGCTTTCCAGTGTTTTGCACCGCCTGCAGCATGTACGACTATCTGCCAGTTGGACAGAAGTCATGGGTATGCTCTCGGTGCAATGAGCTCCTGGCTCTCCGGGAACGACTTCATTTCCTTGAGGCCAAGGTGGCGGACCTGGAAAAGCTGAGAGAGGCAGAGAGGTGTGTGGAGGAGGCCTTCAGGGACGTTATAGCTGTGTCCCACTCCAATGATGATAGCTCTCCTGGTATCATGGAGAACGATGGTCTCGGGGAAGGAGAGCATCCATCTGAGGAAGAGGGAAACGATCCCTTAGAAGGGACCCATTCCTTGGGGGATGAGCAGCTATCCTCTCGTGCCGAGGATATATCTCCAGGGGGTGGAGGGATCCTTGTAGTGGGTGATTCGATCATTAGGAACATAGACAGTGGGGTGTGTGATGGGCGTGTAGACCGCAAGGTGTTTTGCCTGCCTGGTGCGAAGGTTGCGGATATCACCCGTCGTTTAGATAGACAGTGCTGGGAAGGAGTCAGTGGTCGTGGTGCACGTTGGCACTAACGACATGGGGAAATGCAGCCGTGAGGTCCTGGAAGCAAAATTTAGGTTGCTAGGTAGGATGCTGAAAGCCAGGACCTCCAAGGTGGCTTTCTCTGAAATGCTACCGGTTCCACGCGCAGGCCCAGCCAGACAGGCCCAGCTTCGCAGTCTCAATGCGTGGACGAGATGATGGTGTCGGGTGGAAGGGTTCGGATTTGTTAGGCACTGGGGAACATTTTGGGACAAGCCGGGCCTGTACAAAAGGGACGGGCTCCACTTGAACCAGAATGGAACCAGACTGCTGGCACTTAACATTAAAAAGGTAGCAGAGCAGCTTTTAAACTGACTGAGGGGGGAAACCCGACAGGAGCTGAGAAAGGTCCGGTTCGGAATAAACCTCCCCCCTGGGATAAAAACCAAAGAAATGATGAAGTTTTAAAAGGGGTAGGCCTAGAAGTAGGCATTGTGAGAGCAGGGGCACAGGATATCAATTCAGAAGAGCAAAATTACCACAGGCCTAACCACAAGTGCCAAAGACACTTGAAGAGAGACACTGCTTACAAGTGCTTGTACGCTAATGCTAGGAGCCTCCGAACCAAGATGGGAGAACTGGAGTGCTTGGTCTTAGAGAAGAGCATTGATATAGTGAGCATAACCGAGACCTGGTGGAATGGAGAAAACCAGTGGGATACGGTTATTCCTGGATATAAACTATATCGGAAGGACAGGGAAGGACGTATTGGTGGCGGAGTCGCTCTATACGTGAAAGAAGGCATTGAATCCAGCAAGCTCGAAACCCCAAAAGAGGCAGACTCCTCCACAGAATCGTTGTGGGTGGTGATACCGTGCCCCAGGAGGGACTTAATACTGGGAACGATCTATCATCCCCCTGATCAAAATGCTCAGGGAGACCTTGAGATGAGATATGAAATTGAGGAAGCATCCAAACTAGGAAATGTGGTAGTAATGGGTGACTTCAACTACCGACATAGACTGGCTGCATATGTGTTCCAGTCATGACAAAGAAGCAAAGTTTCTAGATATTCTAAATGACTATTCCCTAGATCAGTTGGTCATGGAACCGACCAGAGGGACGGCAACCCTGGACTTAATCCTCAGTGGGGACCGGGACCTGGTGCGAGATGTAAATGTTGTTGAACCGACTGGGAGCAGTGACCACAGTGCTATTAAATTAAACATACATGTAACTGGCCAATTGCCACGAAAATCCAACACGGTCACATTTGACTTCAAAAGAGGAAACTTCACAAAAATCAGGGGATTGGTAAAAAGAAAGCTGAAAAACAAAGTCCAGAGGGTCACATCACTCGAAAATGCTTGGAAGTTGTTTAAAAACACTATATTAGAAGCTCAACTGGAGTGCATACCGCAGATCAGAAAAGGTACCGCCAGGGCCAAGAAGATGCCAGCATGGTTAACGAGCAAAGTCAAGGAAGCTCTTAGAGGCAAAAAGTCTTCCTTCAGAAAATGGAAGTCTTGTCCAAATGAAGAAAATAAAAAAGAACACAAACTCTGGCAAAAGAAATGCAAGAAGACAATAAGGGATGCTAAAAAAGAATTTGAGGAGCACATTGCTAAGAACATAAAAACCAACAACAAAAAATTCTATAAATACATTCAAAGCAGGAGACCATCTAGGGAGACAATTGGACCCTTGGATGATAAGGGAGTCAAAGGTGTACTAAAGAACGATAAGGAGATTGCAGAGAAGCTAAATGAATTCTTTGCATCTGTCTTCACAGTGGAAGATATAGGGCAGATACCTGAACCTGAACTAACATTTGCAGGAAGGGATTCTGAGGAACTGAGACAAATAGTGGTAACGAGAGAGGAAGTTCTAAGCTTAATGGACAATATAAAAACTGACAAATCACCGGGCCCGGATGGCATCCACCCGAGAGTTCTCAAAGAACTCAAATGTGAAATTGCTGATCTGCTAACTAAAATATGTAACTTGTCCCTCGGGTCCTCCTCCGTGCCTGAGGACTGAAAAGTGGCAAATGTAACGCCAATCTTCAAAAAGGGATCCAGAGGGGATCCCGGAAATTACAGGCCAGTTAGCTTAACTTCTGTCCCTGGAAAACTGGTAGAAAGTATGATTAAAGCTAGATTAACTAAGCACATAGAAGAACAAGCCTTGCTGAAGCAGAGCCAGCATGGCTTCTGCAAGGGAAAGTCCTGTCTCAGTAACCTATTAGAATTCTTTGAGAGTGTCAACAAGCATATAGATAGAGGTGATCCAGTGGACATAGTGTACTTAGACTTTCAAAAAGCGTTTGACAAGGTACCTCACCAAAGGCTTCTGAGGAAGCTTAGCAGTCATGGAATAAGAGGAGAGGTCCTCTTGTGGATAAGGAATTGGTTAAGAAGCAGAAAGCAGAGAGTAGGAATAAACGGACAGTTCTCCCAATGGAGGGCTGTAGAAAGTGGAGTCCCTCAAGGATCGGTATTGGGACCTGTACTTTTCAACTTGTTCATTAATGACCTAGAATTAGGAGTGAGCAGTGAAGTGGCCAAGTTTGCTGACGACACTAAATTGTTCAGGGTTGTTAAAACAAAAAGGGATTGCGAAGAGCTCCAAAAAGACCTCTCCAAACTGAGTGAATGGGCAGAAAAATGGCAAATGCAATTCAATATAAACAAGTGTAAAATTATGCATATTGGAGCAAAAAATCTTAATTTCACATATACGCTCATGGGGTCTGAACTGGCGGTGACCGACCAGGAGAGAGACCTCGGGGTTGTGGTGGACAGCACGATGAAAATGTCGACCCAGTGTGTGGCAGCTGTGAAAAAGGCAAATTCCATGCTAGCAATAATTAGGAAAGGTATTGAAAATAAAACAGCCGATATCATAATGCCGTTGTATAAATCTATGGTGCGGCCGCATTTGGAATACTGTGTACAGTTCTGGTCACCTCATCTCAGAAAGGATATTATAGAGTTGGAAAAGGTTCAGAAGAGGGCAACCAGAATGATCAAGGGGATGGAGCGACTCCCTTACGAGGAAAGGTTGCAGCATTTGGGGCTTTTTAGTTTAGAGAAAAGGCGGGTCAGAGGAGACATGATAGAAGTGTATAAAATTATGCATGGCATTGAGAAAGTGGATAGAGAAAAGTTCTTCTCCCTCTCTCATAATACTAGAACTCGTGGACATTCAAAGAAGCTGAATGTTGGAAGATTCAGGACAGACAAAAGGAAGTACTTCTTTACTCAGCGCATAGTTAAACTATGGAATTTGCTCCCACAAGATGCAGTAATGGCCACCAGCTTGGATGGCTTTAAAAGAAGATTAGACAAATTCATGGAGGACAGGGCTATCAATGGCTACTAGCCATGATGGCTGTGCTCTGCCACCCTAGTCAGAGGCAGCATGCTTCTGAAAACCAGTTGCCGGAAGCCTCAGGAGGGGAGAGTGTTCTTGCACTCGGGTCCTGCTTGCGGGCTTCCCCCAGGCACCTGGTAGGCCACTGTGAGAACAGGATGCTGGACTAGATGGGCCACTGGCCTGATCCAGCAGGCTCTTCTTATGTTCTTATGTTCAAGACAAATCTGGAGTTCCCTCTTGGAGAAAAACATCTGAGAAACTGCAAGAGAAGCAAAAAGGAGTTTCAAAAAGGCCAGCAAGCCCCTAAAATCACCATCAGAGGCCCTCAGTCAGGAGCAACATAACACAGACCTGTTTCTGGATAATACTGCCCACAGACGTGGCCAAATCTTGACACCTGGAAAAATACTATGGTTGTAATATGGATGGTTTCCCATTTGAAAACTAATATTTGGCTGAAGCGTAAAGACGACTAGACTGACTATGGCTGTATGGAAAATAAAAATAAAACACCCGCACATTTTATTGTGATTAAGATTTTAAAACGAGATAAGATCAACTGCATAGAGGAATATATTAAATATGTGTTTAGAAAAAGCAAGATGATGTAAGATCTCATCTCTCTTTCTAAATGAGAGTGATACCCAGATCCTCATGCATCCCCCTCCCCCACAGCCTACAACTACACTCGGGGCCAAGGACATTTTAAGTTAAGAAATATCAATTTCTCCAAATCTATTTAATTCCTCTATGAGGTGTCAGAAGAAATATGGCATCCTAACTGTTCTCAGATCATAGGGTTATATGAGGTACATAGTGTCTTTAGAGAACAGGGAAGTGACAACTGACACAGGAGAGGTAATCCAGATAAAGAACACAATTATTTTTTCCAAAGGGGAAATTAGGAGCATGCTAACATGATAGTTCACTCTGCCAGAATTTCCTTCAGTGAAGTTGGCTTGTGTGTGTTTCAAATGTATTTTTCACAGTGAAATAAAGGGTGTTCTCCAGTATTTTTGCCTGATTGGACGATGTCCTTAAACTGTTAAAACGCCCAGATGGAGGGACGTGTGTGTGTGTGTATGCATGTATAGAACCCTCTGGCTTTTGTGTGGTGCAAATGTAGCCTACTATACAAAGGGAAGAGTCACATCCATACCTCCACCCACTTTTCTCTCTGGCCCCACCCACCACTGGAATGTTCCTCTCCCCCAGAAGGTTGTCCACAAGGGAATGTGGTCTTGGGCTCAAAAAGGTGTCCCCACTCCTTCTACACTACAGCCAAATACTGGGAGTCCTCCACATGATGAGAATTTTACTGGGGATCCTCCATATGATGAGAATTTGATTCATACCCCTTTCCCTACTCTATGATTTCCGCCATTCTAATCGCTCATATAATGAGGGAATTTATGGGTGAGTGTGTTAGCTTTGCTCTGTCACCACTGCTGCCCTCCATGACCTGAAGGGATAACTTCTGAAGTGGAGAGATGTTCTACTCCTGTCAGCTCCTAGTGCAATCATGGGGCAACCAAAATCACAGTTGAGTTGTTAGGAGACCCCTATTCTCCTCACAGAACTACAGGTTGTTGGTTAAACCACTCTGGGGATAGCTCTGTGAAAGGAATAAGGGGTCTCCTAACAACTCTCAGCACCCTTAACAAACTAAAGTTCCCAGGATTTTTGGGGGAAGCCATGACTGTTAAAGTGGCATGATACTGCTTTAAATGTATAGTGCAGATGGGGCCTGAATTACAGGAGAGGCTGCATGTGTACATCAGGCTCCCCACTGCATAAGTTATCCCTCCAACTGATGGAGGGAAATGGGGTGGTGGTAATATCTTGACCCATTCCAATCTGGGTTCAGGCCTGGTTATGGGACTAAATAAGCCTTGGTTGCCCTGATGGATGACCTTTATCAGGAGGACAGGGAAATCATATTTGAATCATGACTAACTCAAGTCTATTGATTTCAGTGGCTCTACTTTGAATTTGACTTAGTTGCACATCATGCAATAATAATAAATTAAATAACTAGTGCCTAAAGTGTGCTGTCTGCCTCACTCTGCCTTATAGTAGGGTCGGCTCTGAGCCCAGCAAAGACTACTAGCAGTGGCTCTCCGGTATGATGAATCAGGGCTTGGTGACTCTGTATATCACAATTAATTGTACTTTTAACATTTTGATGTTTGCCACCCTGGGCTCCCTTGGCAGGAAGGGCATGATATAAATTTAATAAAGAAAATATTAATAAAACAATTTCCCTATTAATACATAGGAATACTCAATACTCTTGTATTTGCAAAGTCCAGCTCCTCTCTCCAGCCACTACGAATACAAGTAATCCCAAAAAAGTAATCAGAGAGAGACAATTTCTCATGGGTAGAGAACACAATTGGCATACAGATGATGTCTGGTTCAATCCCTGGCATTGCAGATTAAAATGATCAGGTGTATAATATGCAGATATATATAATATATATTAACTAATATATCTTTAGTTTCTGAAGTTAGTCTGACTAGAAGTTGCCCTCTCTCCTTCCTTCCTCATGTTGGGCGAGATTTCCAACACTCTTCTCAGACTGGAAAATTTTGAAGAATTTTTTTTCAAGAAAAAATATCTTTAGAAAACTAGAAAATCCCCAAAGAATTTGAAGACTCAGAAAGGTGGAGCTCTGCATTCTTGACAGCCTCTGCCAACCTCTCACTATAACTAGGGATGGATGAATCTGTCAGTTTTGGTTTCTTTCTGTTGCTCTTTTTCCAGTGTTACATTCTCCACATTTCCACATTAGTTTATGATTTTTTTAAAGAAGAAATCCTCATGAAAGTTCATAAGCATTTTAGTGCAAATGTCTCCTCATATACACACTTTTGTATGCAACTCTGCCTGCTAAACACATTTCTGCAAGCAATGTTTCCTCCTAATATAAGGTATTTTTGTATATTACTTTCACTAATCTATGCCCACTTTATCCTAGTATATGCATTTTTGTACACATTACTTGGAGAATTGTCCTGCAAAATTTAGAGAAATGAGAAGAATGGCTGCATTCACTCTGAACACAGATATCCTCTGCATGAGGAATCCTGACTGGGCCTCAATACCCCTTCACAGAGAGGATTCCCTGCAGCTGTTGAGTACCTCAATACCCGGGGCTGAATGTGGCCTTCCAGAAAGCTCTATCTAGCCCTTGAGACTCTCCCTTGGCCTGGCCAAACTTCCTCCTCCTCATGACACCCCTCCATTAGCCCTCCCCCACACTCTCAAGATCTTTTGCCTGGCTAGAATATGTGTCTCAAGTGCAATAATGTCTTTTGCTTGCCTGAATGGGAGATGTGTGCCTCTGCATGTAGAAACCATGGAGTTTTGCATGGCTAGATGTAGCCTAACCGTATAAAGGTAAGAGTCATTCTGCTGCTCACTTTTGCCTCCAGTCTCCCCTGATAGTGGCATGCAAGTGCCAAGGATCGAAGCTGGGATCTTGGAAAGCAGGTGCTCCGACACTGAACTCTTTTGGAGTGGAGTGATTGCACCATGTTTCCAAGCTTATCTCCACAACTATGGGGGCCCAGAAAGAAGTACTTAAAAAAAAAAGAATACTCACAAAACAACTTGCAGGTGTAGTTGTCATCTGTGTCATACAAAGGTATTCATAATGTAAAGCTTTCTTGTGGGTGGGTGTTGGGGAGGGTGGGCATATATGTACGCACATAAGCTGATTTCCGCAATGCGCATTGCTGTCTTGTTTGTTACCTCCCACACACATTTTTACATAACAGTAAATTAATTCCTAGTAATGAGACTGTTTCACTGAGCTCTGTTAGTGGCAATGCTGCCTATGTCAAGAAAGGAGAGAAATGGTGGTGTTTATAACTTCCCTGGTTGGGTGGTCGTGGAATAAGTAAGTCTACAGATGTTTTACTGCTTTAGCAAGAACACATCTTTTAATTATGAAAGTCATGTCAGCTTCATGTAGTGCAAATATGTGCTGATAAAAAGGCTAGTTATTTTAGGGGGGAACCCCACCCCACAAGAATATATTTACAAATGTGTTTTTTTTTTTACATTGACTACAGAATCAGTATTTTGAAATGGGATGCATATGAACTGGCTTAACGATTCTCTCCACTGGGGTATGATTTCCCATATTACGGCAACACTGAAAACTATATAGAAGCGATCCGAGTGGGATTCACTTCTAGAAAGGGTAACATTTTCAATGACATGGCAGTCACTAGCCAACAGTGGTTAGACCACTAATTTCGTGTCTCCTTTATTTAGCTGTACAGCAAACCTCACAATGAAACCACAGACCTATATTTAGATGGGAGACCTCGATGCCATGGTTAAAGGCAGAAATATCAACAGAGCATAAAGGAGTCTATTGTTGAGACCTACTATCAGTGCCTTTTACCTCAGAGGTTATGGGGCACACTAAAGCAAACTCAAAACTTGAATGCTGTTTGTTTTAAATCTTTGATTAGATCAAAATGTTGGCTTTCGGGGAGAGGGAGGTTACTTATAGCTTGTGAAATGTGAGTGGTGGAAAGGAAGGTCTGTATATTCCCTGGTCCCCATGAAAAAACTTCAGTGTGTCCCTGTGTCAGGTGTGGGGAACATTTGGCTCTCCAGATGTTGCTGAACTACAATTCTCACCATCCCTGGCCATTGGCCATGCTTGCTGCGGCTGATGGGAGCTGTAGTTCAGCAACATTTGGAGGGTCCAAAGATTCCCCACAGTTGCCTTATGTACTCAAAAATAGGCTTATTTCTGCTGACTTCCTTTTGTTTAAGTTCTCCCTGGTGAGTGGTTGCAATTTATTCTTATAGGAATTCTGGGACGCTTTTGTAGACCACTGGATGCTCTGACCAGACTGGAATCCCATGATGGGGAGGATCTAATGAAATTCTGGAGCATTTCTGCCTCCCCACCCTGTTCTACCTCCCCACAACAGCAGGCATTTTGTTAATACGTAACAAAACCTACTCTGTAATTTAATACCAGCACTTTCATTGGCTTTTTCATACTTAACAGTGCAATTCTATCCATGTCTGCTCAAAAGTAACTCTTTATTGTTTTCAGTGGTGTTTACTCTCAGGTCAGTATGTATAGCATTGTACCCTAAAGTAATTTTTGTTGTTGTTGTTGTTGAAAATTACACTATTGAGCAGGGGATTGGACTCAATGGCCTTGTAGGCCCCTTCCAACTCCAATTCCAATTCTATGATTCTATGATTTAATTCCATTTGTGAATATTCCATAAATGTATTCCAGTATGTAAAACACACACAAAAGAATTTCTGTTGTTGGAATCTAAAAAGATTAGATCACCATCATATGTACACTATTAATGTGGCAGTTTCATACAATTTATGGTGCTAAGCATCAGATCTATTTCAGACATTATGCACCAGCAAACCTGGGTTCATCACCAAGTATACAACTCAACAAGGTGGTGCAACCAGCCCTTTAACTCTGACGAGTGTACCTATAATATACTCATTTCCAAATATGGGTTTCTTGCATTCATACTTTGTCAGTGGCTGAAGCATTTTGGACAGCTCCTTGAAAGTTCAGACGAAAACATGGAGCAAATTCCACTGCCCCACTGACATGGAGCCACCAGCTGCCACTGCACTTTGCATTTGTAAGTGTGCTCTTAAAAAAAAATTAAGTGAACACTGGAAGAGAAAGTAAGGTGTGAAATGCCCCCATCATTCCAATGAATATGTATAATAGGTTACTTTGTATACATTTACACAACATTTCTCTTGTCTGCTAGAAAATTGGCTATTCTGATCTGTTCTATCTATGTTCTGTATTTCTTTGTAAGGGAAAGAATTAGGGCTGTTTCAAATAGCCTAAATTTGCTACATACAAAGCATGTAGGAAAAGCATGGAAGCCACATGTAGATTTTCATGAGTCATGATCATGTCCAGGTCTATTGCTGCAATCCATGTAGGAAGTACAGATTATCTGAAAAAGACTTTGGATGCTGTAAGATCAGGTTAAAAGTGCAAAGAAATGTGTGTTATTTTTAGGCTAAACTATGGGACATATTCCTTTAGATGGCAACATTTAAGAGCCATTAGTTCCTAGACTCAAATGTCACAATGTTATATAATGTTGTCTAGTCTACTTATCTGAAATGAGGCCCGTAATCAATTTTCCACTCGACAAATGGTGCATTACGTTTGTCAGGATGTAAACCAGCAGGACAGATCAGCAGAACAGTATATATAACCCCCCTCCCTGTCCTGCTAATAAACTTCACTCTTAGGGAGAGGTTAGGCAGATAGCAAAAAGACCAACGTAAAGATTCCCAATTGTAGCTACTGTGGAAAAAGGTGATGAAGCAGACCGTGGAACCGGCACTGAAGATGCTCCCCTGAGGGAAGGAATGTTTGATTCAGACAATTTCCTTTGCAAGGTAGATCTGCTAATCCAGTCCAGATGATGCCTGAAAGTTAAAAGGGGATTTTTACTTCAGATGCGTTTAAGAACTGGATGTGGGCCAGTACTTTGATTTTGTAATAAATATATTACAATTAGGATTCTTAATATATGGACTTTTAAAAGTACAGATAGTAAGATTTAGTCTGCCCAACAAATACAGATAAATGCCATCACTGGGATAATAGCCTACCTATTAATCATTTTACTTTATATGTATAAAGGAATCCAATATAACACTGCAATTGCTATGAAGCTAAAATGATTGACTTAGGCATGAAATTCTCTGAAAATCTCCTCCTCCTCAGTGTCAGTGTTACCCTTGTAGAAGAGAAGTATTGCCATGAAAATTGAGAGGGTTGTTAAGCAAGTGTTTCTGAGTTCAGGACTATAAGTTTTGCAAGATTTTGTTTTTAAATGAGTTTATGGGAAGCATCAGAATGGCATGGGGGTTATTTTCAATTTAACATTGCGGAAAGAGAAAAACCCATGCTGGCTACAGTATGTAGCCACTCTCATGGCTGTATAATATATTTGCTAAGGAATCATGATGTCACTGCTGTGGCAATTCCTGTGCCAACTGGTTGACTAGGCTCTTACCCTTGTGTTTGAAAGGCAATGACAGCCTTTCCAATGAAGGATCACTCTTTAAGTTACAAAATTGTATAAAAAGAGAAAATGTGTGCCAACTGAAGTGGGCAAACTTCAAGGTCTTAGACCTACTTCATTTAAGAACATAAGAAGAGCCCTGCTGGATCAGACCCAATGCTTCTTTAGTCCAGCATTCTGTTTTCACAGTGTCTTATAGGAAGCCTGTAAACAGGACAGGACTGCAGTATTCCCTTCCCACTCACGATTCTCAGCAACTGATGTTCAAAGGTATACTGTCTCTGACACTGGAGGTAGTATATAGCCATCACCACAACAGTCATTCATTATTTTTTACAAGATCAAACAACCAGAGCCAGGTTCCAAAGACACACACTTAAAATTAAAGCATTCTGAGCCCAGGAATTCATTTGAGTACCAGAACCTAATCGATGTCACAGTCCTTCAACACAAAAATCCACCCCCCTGTCCAGCTTTCTTCATTTCAGCAGTATAATTTTGAGTGGGGGAGAGTTATTTTGCTGGTGCCTTGGCTAAACAATTGGCAGTTGCCAATTTACTTCAGATCACCCAGAAAGGTATCTTCTGCCCATCTGTGGTGTGGACCATGACTTGTGATGATCTCACATACACAGAATTTTTGCTCTGAATATAATCACTCACTAGGGAGCTGCAATTGACCATAGCTTTCCAAAGCATGCATATCATCTGTTCGCTGAGTGAAGAAATGCATGGATTTTATCATATATGAAACACATGTGAATTGATTAAAAGAATTGTGATTGTGATTGCACAATCACACAGATTCCTCTTTGTGCCATGATTTAATCTATGAGCTTATGCATTGGTATGCATTGGTAACCTTCAAGGAAAAAAAGATGTTAACAGCAAACTGCATCAAACTGCATCAAACTGCACCGGGGTCTGAGCAAAATCTTTTTTTTTTAATTGGAAGTATAATTTATTTATTTATTATTATTTGATTTATATCCCATCCTTCCTCCCAGCAGGAGCCCAGAGCAGCAGTTGATGGACAGTTAAGGCATCAGTGTCACTCTGGAAATACAATCAGGTCATTTAGAAATCCTAAAATCTGGATAGAAATTTTTATGGAGACAATGTCATAAGCATCCTTAGGAACAGCCCTCAATCAATATCCCAGCTTTCAATTTAACCAGCTTGTGTGTTATGGTCTAGGTTGCTTTCTCTGTGGTCCATTGGGAAGCTGGTGAGTAGCTCAGTATGTTAATCCAGTTGTTCTAGCTCAGTTGCTTAATGAACATATCAACATGCTTCAGTGAAAAAACTGTGATATCTAAAACCAGTGAGGAAGGAGATTTCTGATTCTTGGCTTTTGGTGTCATTTCTTGCTTTATAATCAATATAATATTGCTAGCTTAAAAGAAATTAGTTATATGGGGTTTGAAAGTGGGAAATATATTAAGGAACTATGTTTGACTAGAAACAAAAGTAACAACTGCTGACAGTTTGCAGTTAAGCTTGATCAGCAGTTGACAAGCAGTTGCAAATTTTGCAATGTAGCTGAAAGAAATGAGATGTATATGAGGCTATTGGACTGTCTAAGTATCTAGTGTTATTTTCCAAGTAAACATGATGAAATAAAGAGGCAAGGCCCAGATGCATCTAAAGGGGCTAGGCCAAAATACATGTTTGTACATGGTAAAAGGCAAGGGAGCTGGATATAGACAAATCTAGAAGGGAAATGGGTTGGATATAGATGAATCTAGCTATGTAAAATTGATTATAAAAAGCTGTGCTATGCTGTGATTCGGGAGAGTGGGCTTTTGCCTTGTGCCTGCTCTCCCAACAGCGCTATTGATCTATGTATTTTCGGCAATAAATTCTGTTCCTTGATGCACCTCCATTTGTCTGGAAAGTTTTGCCTTCTACAATTGCTATTTATGTTTGTGCACATACAAAGGATGGTCTGTCTAGTCTGTTCACCCTTGTTAATTTTCTTCATGGACCTTGCTTCATTCTGCTTTCTTGAACAAATAGTTTCTGCTCTCTCTCACTCCCCCCCCCCCAGTACACACACTTTAACTGCAGGATGAAAATAGGTTGATTTTCAATGCATCTTTTCTTCACATATTCAAGGCCAAGTTATTTCATCACATTAAAGGGCACATCAGTGTGTAAGTCAATGTAACTGCACAAAGAGGTCAAGGCAGGCCATGTTTATTTACTGCCATGGATATCTTAACACCATGACACATTGTTAAGGTACATGAATAAATGCAAAATATTAAGCACACCAGCTATCACCTATAGGCATCTCTGCTTTTTTGCACATTCTAAATAAATACTTAATGCCTAACCTGTTAATTGGCAGGTCAATAATACATTCTGTAGGCCAGTGAGTTTAAAAGCCACACACATTTCCACTTTGACACTGAAGCTTTGTAATGGTCTTACACTTTTCAATAATATGGGAGTGAAACTTGATACAGCATGTTAGCTATAAAAGAAATGAGCCAATAATTTCAGCTTCCTGTTGTGTCCTCCTACAAAGGCAGTATTCCTATATAATCAAGCATCCCTTCATGCATGTTCCCATGGCTTCTTTTCCTGTGCTGCAGGAGTGGCCGAATGCCTAGAACCATGTGGATGGAGCCCATTGCAGGAGTCCTTTTCACCCAATGATTGCTCTCCTTTGCAGCTGAATGATAATCAGGTGGGAGCAACCTATGTAATTTGCCCCACCTATATGGCTCTGGGACTGTTGCAAGAAAGTGGGAAGATGCCACTGAGATTCTCATACTTTGTAGTGAAATATGAAGGAGCCGAATGGTGCTTACTAGGGAAGGAGGAGATTTTTATTCCGTCCACACATTTTCATTGAACTGACATATTTCACACCTGCCAGACGAATATATATATTCATTTATTTTTCTTACATTTATATCACACCTTTTCCTCTAAGGAGCTCATGGTTCTTCCCTCTCCATTTTATCCACACAACAACCCTGTGAAGTAGCTTAGGCTGGGAGACAGTAACTGACCCAAGGTCACCCAATGAACTTAATGACTGAGTGGGGATTCGAACCCTGGTCTCCCCGGTCATAGTCCAACACACTAACCATTGCTCGAATGGATGAGAACATAATTAAAGTTCAGATTTTGCTCTTCTCCAAATTTTGTGATAGTTGTTGGCTCAAAAAATGAACTGAAGTGCATATTTTAGGGGTAAACATGCTTTAAAATATCCAAGTGGAAATAAAGTGTTTATTTTAATATGTATTTTGTGATAAAATGAAATTTTAAATAAGTATTCAGAAACATATTTTCATATGGATTCTGAACCCCAATGCACATATTAATGTGGAAATGGGATCGAGTGGTTGTATCAGTGAGCATATGCAAGATAGGGGTAGGCTGGAATTAAGCTGATCCATGCATCCCTAGTGACAACCAAGATAACTATCTGATAGGTATAATTATCATTTGGTAAACTGGTAATTAGGAAGCCTTAAACATCTCTCTATGAGATTATCTTATTTCCTATCAGATCCTACAAGAAGAACCTATCTGAACCCACACAAACTGTTTGCTAAGCATGAAGCTGTTCCTAGATTCTTTGAGGATATCAGTGTGTGTGTTTGTGTAACTCTTGTCCAAGAAATGAAACACCTTTCAAACAATACAAAAATCAGTCCAGAGGAGCCTTGACATTAGTGAATAATTGGGATGATTTTGGAATGCGTAACAAAATCTAATTTCAGTCCTGTATTTGTCCCTTTGTTAAGTTACCCCTTGCCTTTACATGGAACAATATTTCTTAAGACAATAAGAGCAGCTGTCCTCCGTTAGACAGTGGTATATTTAGTTGCATGTCCAATACTCCTGATAAGGCTATATATCATTTTCTCCAAATGACAAACTCGGTGGTCCTGTGCCAACCAATAGGGTAGTGAAATGGAGCTACCCACAGACAAAGTAGGGATTTCCTCATACTTGGCAGACTTTTCAGGTAAGAGAGAGAGAGAGAGAGAGAGAGAGAGTACTTTCTTTGAAAAAGGAGCCACCCCCTTCCCCAAAAGTCTTGCCAGGACTTAGTGGGCACAAGCCCTTCCATAGCTACAGAGTGTTAAAAAGTATTAAAAGGGCTGTCTGCAATGAAAGCAAGAGGGTGGTGGTGGTGACATTCCCATCCCAAGAACAACAACAGAAGAAAAGAACTCTCCAAAGCAATGAAGGAGGAGGTGGGTAAGGATTGCTCAGTCTAGGGTTGGTGGAATAGCTTCCTACACAGGAAGTCCCCAAATCTCTTCCCATTGATCTAGAGCAGGGGTGGTTAGCCTGTGATCCTCCATATGTTGATGGACTACAATTCCCATCATCCTTGACCACTGACCATGTTGGATGAGGTCGATAGGAACTGTAGTCCAACAGTAGAGAGCTGTAGTTTCTCCTCTCCTGCTCAACAGCATTGCTGAACTATAACTCCCATCATCCCTGATCATTAACCATGCTGGCTGGGGTTGATGAGAACTAGGGATGTCAGAAGATCCTGCTGTAAGCACAGTGCAGCACAGCATTGCCTCGACTGTCAGAGGCGGTATGCTTCTTAATGACAGTTGCTGGGTCCTGCTTTCAGGCTTCCCAAAGGCCACTGAGAGAGCAGGATGCTGGATGGGCCATTGGCCTGATCCAGCAGGTTCTTCTTTTGTTCTTGGGCTAATAAAGAAAAAAGCCACAGTGAAATCACCTCAAAAAAATGACACATAAAGAAAATAACACACACACAAATTTAAAATGTTGTGTCTAAAAGCATGATGTTACAAAAATACATATAATTCTCCTTAAGCAAATGAGAAAACAGATAGAATATTAAGGGGGAAAATGAATTTCAGCAGAATGGAATGATTGGCATGTAAGTGCGAATGAATGCTGGAATGAAAGGAGGCATGCCTGAATATCCCTGTTGGGATCTGGAGTCCAACAATATCTACAGGGCTACAGGTTAGCCACCCCTGATCTACAGTACTCTAGTGCTATAGCACTCACTCAGGGATGGTGATGCAGTGTAAGAAGGAAGAGTTACATTCTTTTGTCCAACCATACTACTCAGGATAGGGCATTTCCCTTTCCCCAGTGATTGCCATGGGAGAGAAGGAACATTGAGTCACTCCATGTGTCTGTATGGGTCCCAAGTATTTTCTCTTTTTAGGAAGCCAATAGCATGCATTATGACCTCTCATTCAAGTGAAAACTCATTTGCTGGTATTCTTCAAACGTTTAGAGACACAGTAAACATGATGGCACACAGTACAGGCCATTTATATATATATATATATATAGAGAGAGAGAGAGAGAGAGAGAGAGAGAGAGAGAGAGAGTATTGTTTTACTGTTTTGTTGCTTGCCACCCTGGACTCCTTTGGGAGGAAGGGTAGGAGAGAGAATATAATTAAAAACGAACAAACAACTAAATAAGAGGGATTCATACATGGCCTTATCAGGAGTACTGCATAAGTAACTGGACCAACCTCAGGCCCAAGAGCCAAATGTGGCCCTTCAGCCTTTCTGTTGGGCCCCTCAGAATTCTCCCCAGGCCATGTCCCCTCCCTAGCTCTTCTCTGTGCCTTTTTGATTGGCTGAAATCTGTCCATGAACCATGTGAATGTCTGTTGTTTGCCTGGATGGAGTATGGAGAGAGAGGTGTGTCTGGATAAGTGTAGAAACCTCTAACTTTTGCATGGTTGCAATGTAACGTACTGTGTTAAGATAAGGGTCACCTCACTAAAGTCAGGATCATTCAGACCACGGTATTCCTGACTTCTATGTATGGATGTGAAAGTTGGACAGTGAAAAAAGCAGATAAGAGAAAAATCAACTCATTTGAAATGTGGTGTTGGAGGAGAGCTTTGCACATACCATGGACCACGAAAAAGATTTAAAGAAATAATTGGGTGTAAGAACAAACTAAACCAGAATTATCACTAGAAGCTAAAATGATGAACTGAGGTTACCATACGTTGGACACATAATGAGAAGGCATGATTCACTAGAGAAGACAATAATGCTGGGAAAAACAGAAGGGAGTAGAAAAAGAGGAAGGCCAAACTTGAGATGGATTGATTCCATAAAAGGAGCCACAGACCTGAATTTACAAGATCTGAACAGGGTGGTTTGTAACAGATACTATTGGAGGTCACTGATTCATAGGGTCACCATAAGTTGTAATCGACTTGAAGGCACATAACAACAAAGTGTTGATCTGCCCACTTTTTGCCTCTGGTCATGCCCATTTTGGTCTCTGACCCCGGTGAGCACTGGCCCTTGAGTCTTGTGAAGTTGCCCAGCCTGAGAAGATCCCTGAACCAGACCATTGTCTGAGCTGTTCTTAATAAGCTTGTCTGGATTATACCACTTTAGACTGCAGATGAGGACTAATGTGGTTGAATGCCCTTCTATATTCCCTCCACATAGAAAACTAGCATGTCAGGGAGAAGGATTCTTGATATTCCAAATATTCTTCCACTCATGCTATACAGCAATAGTATTAAAAACATTCAGTGGTGAACCCAGCACTCACCTGTTTTTATCATGAATTTTCAAGATTTCATGTGTCTGCTGGAGCAGTTGTTTCTCCAACTTGTATGTAGATAATGAATTTTCCAGCAGCTGGATTTCTAGTCGGGATGTTTGATTTAGTACCTGAAGGAGGAAAGCAAGATGTAATAGATAAGCCTTCCAATACTTTAGTGCTGCAGTTGGCATTTACAGTAACATGTCTGTTATGTTTTGCTTGATCCTAGATCTACAAGATGATCCAAACAAGAAATAGCATTTGAGCAGCAGCATCTAAATAACAGTGGCATTGCAAAACAGAGAAACATCAAATTATCATTTTATTCCAGCCACTACAGCGAAAAGCACAGGATTTCCATTGTTCTTATACAAAGCACACTTACCTAAGAAGCTTGCCAGGGTGATTTTAAATTTAAACACAAGCCAAGCTATTCCCTGACTTCTGTTCTGTAAACAGAAGTTCTAATATATCATTATCCCATGATATATCTTTTGCTCTGTTTGGTCTAGGCTTATTTCTAAGCATAGCGTCAGATATTGCATACCCTCATTGGAGTAAGTTTACATTCCTCCCCTGGGCTTCTCTAAACTTGGTTGCTTTCAGCCTCACTAGGGCTTTTCTGTTCTCCTTCTAAATAAAACCATGTAGGAGTCTTTAGTGTTTCACACCTGGGGTCCATCTTTAAATCCAGCATGCATTTGGAGACCCATTTCTTTTCTTTTTACCATATATCTAACCCATCTTAGATCAGGCAGTGGCCAATGACCTAGAATACCAGTGAGGAAGAAGGCAAGCCCAAGACCATTGCCCAACAAGGGCATGCCACATAATATATGGCAAGCAGACAAATCAAGAAGCCTAGGTTTGTCCACCAAGTGTTCTTCCCACAGGGAGTTCCAGCCAATTAGATCTCATCATGAGAAGTGTAGAGCAAAATCCTATGTTGTGTGAATAGGCTTTTGCTCACCAGGTGAAGCTTCACTTTCCTCTCCTCTCCCACCCCCTGCAGTCCCCTGCACCCCTGCAAATGTGCTGCAGGGGCTTCCCCAACCTGCCAGAGCGGTTTTGAGGGCATGCAAAGGAAAGGAAAGGAAGGTCTAGCATCATTGCATGGCCAATGGTCCATTCCACTCATGCAGAGACTGCACAGGATGCATTATACGTATATATGCAAAGAAGTGTTTGTTGCATTCTCATTTTTTCATTCTTAAGTGCACCCTTAAAATGTCTTCCAAGTCCACCTAAAAAAAGTAATGTCTGTGGTGACGGAGCAATGGACTCATTGATAGTCACATACATTTTAGCCATTTATTTACTTGACTTTATATTCTAGCCTTTTTGAAAGGTTTAGTGGTATGTTAAAAAGATCAGGCTCTGGAGAATTCATAGGACTACCACGGATCATTATGTCTCCACCTGCCAAGCATGGTGCATGTATGTTACTTTAAAGAATGTGCCCACCTTGGCTAAATGTAGAGTTGCCAAAGGATGACAGATCAGTTATCACAGGGAGAATATTTCTGACAGGAGCCAAAATTATATGTGTTCCAGCTACAAGGAACTTCACGTCCATGAATTCTGTCTTGTGGATCACATTGTGAATCTACTTATTCTTGTGCAGTCAAACTAGGCTTGGGGTAGCCTATATTAAATTTGAAAGAGCAAGGTCTGGCACTTCTCATGGGTGATTGTCTTGGAAATGATTGAATAATGCATACTTACTATGTTGTGACATTGTCCCTTTGTGTATTTTTTCCAACATCTTTGGACAGTACTGGCAGAAATATGGTTGGAGTTAAATGTGACTCAACAATAAAGGGTCACCATGTTTGCTAGAAATCCTGTATAAAGTATAATGTCTAACATTGCCCTCAGGTAGTCAGAACCCCCCTATAGTGTATGTGAGCCAAAAATCCATTCTCACATTGAATACTGTGATTGCAGGATTAAGCCACTGGGGATCTGCAACCGCACCACTCCAGTAATGTAAAAACAGTCCTTCATTTATCAAAGATGATGAGTGAGTTGACCTTGACATGCTTATTTTCTCTTAATGCAGTGCAAATATATAGTGTAGCCTCTATTCTCATTTATGACTTAAGTCCAAAAATATAAGTTTTTTGTTCCAGCAATTTCTTGTACTCATATTCTATTACCTACAAGCTAAGGTCATCCTATATGAAACTTTTATTAGCCCTTCCATGGAAAACTAAGAAGCTGAGAGCTTGAGTAAGACTATATTGTCATCACCATGTGTATATTATCTCTAGCTAGACTAAATTAATTGTTCTTTCTTGTGTAATTGATCTTGTTACTCTATATGTTGATACTCATTTTAAGTAATCATTTTGGGAAAGGATACTGTAAATATGGTTCAAGGCTTGAAGAATACAAAAAATATATGATCCATCTCAAACACTCTACTGGTATAACTAACTGGCCAATGTAATGATTACACACATGAATACATTTCTTTGAAACAGACAGTCTGGATGAGCAACATCTGCTAGATACCATATGCTTGAAACTGCAAGGGAAAGGCGAAAGAGTGGTGGGGAATTATGAATTGTGAACAGATAGATAAAATCAGAGGACTCTCATTGAGTTAGGGCCAATGGACATGTATCCAAAGCTGGGATGCCGATCTTGGGAAGTTATCTCTCTCCTTCCTTCAGTCTCAGGCCTTGTCTGTGATGGGTTCTCAACAGGCCCTGGAATTTGCAAACAGATGTTCACTGGACCTCTTAGCCTTTGGTATAGCTTCAGCTGGGTCCCTACCCAGTTACAGACAGAACAGACAGAAAGGGTTAGGCCTTTTCTTTAGCCTGGAAGCCCCAAGGCCACCCCACCTCCTCTAACACCTTTAAACAATAGTGCAAGCAGAGCTTGGAAAAGTTACTTTTTTGAACTACAACTTCCATCAGCCCAACCCAGTGGCCATGCTGGCTGAGGCTGATGGGAGTTGTAGTTCAAAAAAAGTAACTTTTCCAAGCTCTGAGTGCAAGCATGGCACAACAGAAACATGTAGCGTTAAACATACCATGGTGTACAATTGAGGCTTAGGTCTCACTGAGGTGATATACTTATGATCTGGCTGTATCCAGGGCTGGCTCCATGTTCAAGGGGACTCACAGCAAAGTGCCCTCCACAGGTCCTGTCTACATTGGTGCCCCCCCTCCCCTGGTCACAGGTTGCCTCCTGCCAATGCCCTGTAGTGGTATCAACACAGGAAGCTGCCTTATACTGAGTCTGATTATTGGTCCATCTAACTCAGCATTGTCTACACTGACTGGCAGTGGCTCTCTAGGGTTTCAGGCAAGGAACATTCCCAGCCCTACCTGGAGATGCTGAGGATTGGACCTGGGCCCTTCTGCATGCAAAGCAGATGCTCTACCACTGGAGTGATAGCGGGATGCTATGAGCTACTATTTTAAATTTCTCACAACACCCAGGAGTGATGCTACTTTGGCCACTCTTGGGCATTGTGGGAAATTTTAAATGGTGACTCACAAGCTACCCAGGGCACAGGACAGTATTGCATTCTCAGTTTATTGTTGCTTTCAGTTCCTTCACTCCATTTGCAACTTTCTCCCTGCTCTACATTACCATTGCGCTCATGCAGTTGAAATCGTGATGTGATTGCATTTATGATTCCATAAAGTTTTTTGTGTGTGCAATATTTTACTGGCGCACATGTACAGTTGTCTGTATTAATAAAACACTGCAAAAAAGGCAATCTTGACATGATTGTACAATAGATTTATCAAGATTGTTTTTTCAGGTGGTGTGTTATCAACATGCGGGAGCAGATGTGTGCATCAATAAAATAATTACAATGAAAATAAATATACAATCATAACAAAAAATAGTAGGGTTTTGGTAGTATTTTATCACTGTGTATATCAGCAACAATTTACTGCTGCAGTGAGAACAATTTCTCATCCTTTGAACAAATGTAAGCCATGGAAGTATTATATCATTCTTTCTATTTCCAATGTTCAGAGGTGAGGACAGCCCATGCACAAGAGGGAGGAATCATCAGGTTTGGTGGAGTCTTGAGGTCTGCAGAAGTACAAAAATCTGATGTGAAACCCCCCCTAGAGGAAGAGAACTTTTTAAAAAAACCATTAAGACTGAGCGTGCTCAGTAGGCATAGAATGCTAACTGGCTGTGAGGTGGAAAAGGGGAAAAATGGGTGGGAGGGTGAACAGTATGGAGTATCCTGGACTGACTGGAGCACTAAATGAGAGCATTCTACAGGGCAACATTTTGTTGCAGGTCCCACTCGGTGTCTTCAAGAAGCAAATACACATTGGATACTGTGCATTCTTATGACTGTGAATATTTCATAAAATATCAAAGCACCTCAAGCTAGCATAAAGTGTCCAAGTGATCACGTATATGGCCCAATTAGAACTTTTAAACACATTTATTTAGCCTGATGTGTCTACTGTTCGTAGCTAGTAGCTTAAGTGTTTATCTGAAGTCAGCAGCAGCTCACTTTCTTGGCTAGTCCAGCCTGACATGACACATGCAGAGCAAAATCTACCAAGCAATTCCCATTGGGCCCAAACTGGAACATTTAACTGAAACCAGCCTTCACTGCTGTTGCCACCAATCAAGCTCTCTGTGTGTGTGTGTGTGTGTTTCTTGGAGCAAAAATGCTGAGAAGCACAGTATGAGGGAATGATGCAGAAAAAAAAGAGAATGTTTTGCCATAGTTAATGGCCTGGTGAATGCAACCCTTGGAAACATACCTGCGTTTCAACATCTGTGAGCTTTCTTGTCTGCTCTGCAGTCTGGCTGAGGAGGCTGGTTCCTATCTCCAGCATGGTGGCTGTATGGTTCTGTACCGCGTTCTGCTGCAACTGGGCCATCTCCGATTTCATGTTTTCCACAATGTAGTTCTCAAGCTATAAAACAGAAAAGGTAAGGCATTTAAATGATGATGACAGCAACAAGGTATGTATATTTAAATTTATGAGTGATTTATGAAATTATAATAAATTTCTAAGCTGTTGTTACACTCCAAGAGGGCCTTCAAATCAATGTATAATGAAACAGTAAAAAGATCAAGTAAAGGAAAAATAACACAGATGAAAACAATACCATAAAATACCAGCACAGCAAACAACAGCAAAATCAGCAGCAGAATGTAAGATATAAAGAACCCTGATGAATCAGGCCAAAGGCCCATCTAGTCTACCATCCTGTTCTCATACCAGATGCCTATGGGAACCCTGAAAGTGGGACCTGAGTGTAACGAAACTCTCTGCTTGTGATAGCCAGTAACTAGGATTCAGAGGCATATTGCCTGCAGTAGTGGAGGCAAAGCATTGCCAGTAGTGCTTTTGCCCAGCTAAGACTGGTGTGCCAGCTGCGCCCGTTCCTGGAGATGCCTGATTTGACTACAGTGATGCATGCCTTAGTTACATCCCGTTTAGATTACTGTAACGTGCTCTACGTGGGGCTGCCTTTGAAGACTGTTCAGAAACTTAAACTGGTACTTAAACTGAAACTGAAACTTAAGCTGCAGCCAGAGTGCTAACTGGAGCTGGTTACAGGGACCATACAACCCCCTTGTTACGACAGCTCCACTGGCTGCCAGTTTGTTTCCGGTCACAATTCAAAGTGCTGGTTTTGACCTATAAAGCTCTATACGGCCTAGGTCCAGGCTATTTGTCAGACCGCATCTCCCCATATGAGCCTGCCCGGGTGTTGAGATCCTCAGGAGAGGCCCTTCTCTCAGTCCCAACACCTTCGCAAGCACGATTGGTGGGGATGCAAGATAGGGCCTTCTCAGTGGTTGCCCCCAGGTTCTGGAACTCTCTTCCTAGGGAAGCACGAATGGCCCCTTCCTTGCTATCCTTCCATCAGCAGGCAAAGACTTTTTTTATTCCGACAGGCTTTTGGACTAGAAGATGTTTAAGATAGGGCCTCATAAGGTCTGTTGTATTGTTCTATGGTCCTATTCTTAATGTTTTAAATTGTCTTAGTATCTTAAGTGTATGTTTCATGGTTTTAATGTTATGAATAGTTTAATTCTATTTTAATTGTATATTTTTGTATGTTTTTTACCTATGTGTAGTTTTTATTTGTAAGCCGCCCTCAGTTCCAGTTTTGGAAAAAGGGCGGGGTAAAATTAAAGATTCATTCATTCATTCATCCATCATAGCAAGTAGCCAATGATAGTTTTTTCTAATCTGCTTATAAAGCCATCCAAGTTGTAGCCACTACTACATCTAGTGCGATCTAGTGGGAAGAACTACTAGTGGATCCAGGGTATGATGCACGCATCATTGCGGGAGGGAGGGGTTCCAGCCACCTTGAAAGAGGCGGTGATCCAACCACTGCTGAAAAAGCCCACCCTGGACCCATTGTTTGGGACAACTACCGACTGGTTGCAAATACCCCCTTTTTAGGGAAGGTAATTGAGAGGGTATGGCGCAGCAATTGCAAGTACTGTTGGATGAAACAGATTATCTTGACCCATTCCAGTCTGGGTTCAGGCCTGTTTATGGGACTGAATCGGCGTTGGTCGCCCTGATGCATGACCTTTATGAGGAGAAGGACAGGGGGAGTGCGACCCACTTATTCTTAATTGATCTCTCGGGGGCTTTTGATACCATTGACCATGGTATCCTTTTGGGCCGACTTGGTGAGATGGGTATTGGAGGCACTGTTTTACAGTGGTTCCGATCCTATCTCCAAGGTCGCTCTTAGAGAATAGCATTGGGCGACTGTCTTTCGGCCCCTTGGCAGTTGTGCTATGGGGTGCCACAGGGTACCATCTTGTTCCCACTGCTGTTTAACATCTATATGAAGCCCTTGGGAGCGGTCATCAGGAGCTTTGGGGTGAAGTGTCAGCAGTACGCTGACGATATGCAGCTCTATTTCTCCATAACATCTGAATTGGGAGAGGCCGTGCAAGCCCTGGACCACTGCCTGGACTTGGTGGTGGGGTGGATGAGGGCCAATAAATTGAGTCTGAATCCTAGCAAGACGGAGGCACTGTAGGTTGGTGGTTCCCGAGTTCGGATGATTGGTCACTTTCCTACTTTGGATGGGGTCGTACTACTTCTGAAAGAGCAGGTCCGTAGTCTGGGGCTGCTCCTGGATCCATCTTTGTTGCTAGAGGCCCAGGTGACCTCCATGGCTAGGAGTGCCTTTTACCAGCTTTGGCTGATAAGACAGCTGTGGCCATTTCTGGACCGGGATATCCTGACCACTGTTGTCCATGCACTGGTAACCTCCAGGCTGGATTACTGTAGCGTGCTCTATGTGGGGCTGTCCTTGAGGTTGGTCCGGAAGTTGCAGCTGGTGCAAAATGCGGCAGCGAGACTGCTCACTGGGGCAGGGTATCACCAGCATGTAACCCACTGCTGAAAGAATTGCACTGGCTGCCCATTTGCTACCGGGCCAAGTTCAAGGTTCTAGTTCTGGTGTACAAAGCCCTATACAGCTGTGGACCAAGATACTTGAAAGACCGTCTTACTCCTTATATACCCAGTCGATCATTGCACTCTGCAGGTGAGGGCCTCCTGCAGATACCATCTTATCAGGAGGTCCGTTCTGTACAACATAGGAAACGGACTTTTAGTGTGGTGGCACCTACCCTGTGGAATTCCCTCCCCTTAAATATTAGGCAGGCACCATCTCTGTTATCTTTTCAGCGCCTGTTGAAGACTTTCATCTTTCAACAAGCCTTTTAAGGTAAGACCTATCCCAGTCTGCGTCTGTGTTGGAATTGCTTTTAATATATTTTTAAAAAACATTTTTATTCTAAACAATATGTTTTTAACCCTTTTTATTTAAGATGTTTTTAAAGCTTTTTAAAAGAATTTTAAAGTTGTTTTGTTTTAATGTATTTTAAGGTCTGTTTTTATGATGTTTTAAATTGTTTTTACTGCTTTTGTTTGCTGCCCTGGGCTCCTGCTGGGAGGAAGGGTGGGACATAAATTAAATAATAAATAAATAAAATAAAATAAAAAAGAACTATTCTATCCTGAATGAGAGACTACCTGTTCCCTTATAGACCAGCCCAGTCTCTGTGACTGAAGTGGGGAAGCCCTATTAGCCATGCTGTGGCCTACAGAGGTCCATTTGACAGTGGTGTGGAGGAGGACATTCCCCATGGTGGTCTACCCTCCCTGAAGAGATTAGGCAGGCACTGACAGTGGGGTATTCCCACCAACAATGAAAAATTATCTGTTTGCCCAGGTATTTCTCTGACCCTTACTACTGGTTTCAGGTCAGGTCCTTTGGCTACTGTGAATGCTATATTGTTTTAATGATATATTTTTACTATGATTTTATTGTTGTGTGAACTGCTATGGCACCTGTTTTTGAAGTGAAAAGTGATCTTATACATACTTATACATTAATAAACAAACAAGCAAATTAGAAGAATAGCTAACTACTCCCCTTAAATATTAGACAGGCACCATCTCTGTTGTCTTTTTAGCACCTCTTGAAGGCCTTCCTCTTTCAACAAGCCTTTTAAGTAGAGACCTTTATCCCAGTCTGCATCTGTGCTGGCACTGGTTTTTAAGATTTTTTAAAAATATTTTTGTTTTTAAGATGTTTTATAGGTATTTTTAGTGTGTTATCACCTGTTCGTCATTCTGGGCTCCTTCTGGGAGGAAGGGTGAGATATAATAATAATAATAATAATAATAATAATAATAATAATACATGTCAGAAGGTCAATAAGAAAGGGCCTTCATGAGCCTTGTTGGGGAGAGTGCTAAGACACAGCTTAGCAATGTGAATGATAGAGCAGTATATAAAAGTTTTAAATAAAAATAAATAAAAATAAGGCTAAGAAAGCCCTGTCTCCACATTCCCAATGATCACACTCCTGGTGAAAGCAGGATGCAAAGCAGGGCCTCTTCTCAAGGCATTCAGGGGATGGGGAAAGATCCTAGGGGAGCAGGACCGAGACATCACTCAGTAGCATGCAGCTCACGACACAGTAGATCAGACATTATGTTGCAGAACATGCCACCCTGGGCTCCTACTGGGAGGAAGGGCAGGATATAAATCTAATCAATCAATCAATAATAAATAAACAAACATAGGAACCTGCTTCTTCTGAATCAGACCATTGGTCTATCTAGCTCAGTATTTTCTACATTGATAGGCAGTGGCTCTCCAGGGTTATAGATGGGGAAACTTCCCAGTCATGCCCAGCAGTGGAGACTGGTGGCTCCGATGTCAGTGAGGAAGTGAATCACTCTGGGTTTTAGTCTAAACTGAAGCACCTTGGACAGCTCCTTGAAAGTTTGTACTAAAACCCGGAGCAGATTCACTGCCCCACTAACATCAGAGCCACCAGTCTCCACTGATACCCAGAGATTCTGGGATTGAACCTGGGACCTTCTGCAAAGCAGAACCTCTATCACTGAACTACCACCCTTCCCCAACTCTTCAACAGATGCATGAGCACATGAGAGATCACTCTTAGCACATGGCCCAGAAGCTTTCCTGAGCATTCCTCCTATTTATTACATGTTTATCCCATTGTGGTAAAACAAATATTAAAACTATTATCTTCTTGTTAAATAAAAGAATTTATTTTACACTGAGTACTCCAGTATCAGTCTTCACTGGTGCATCTAAGAGACCATCACACCCATCCCCTTCCTCCAGTGAGCTCAGAGTAGTGTGCATGGTTCTGCTCCAAACATTTTATCCTCACAACAACCCTGTGAGGTATGTAAGAATAGGAGAAACCATGACAATTACCCTAGAAGCATCATGGTTATGTGGGGACTTGAACCTTGGTTTCCCATGTGTAAGAGAAGCTAGAGGAGCAAAGGAACAAATAATAGTGAAAAAAGGAAAGATGAAATTTCAAGGCTGCAGAAAAAAAATATTGGTCCACATCTAAGGCCAACTGTTTACCTATTACATCACACTGGCTTTCTGTATCCAACAATTGGGCAGTCCAGCTTATAAACATGGTGCTAAACTGCTGGATCACAGGTATTGCTGCAATGGTTCTCAGATAAGAGTCTATGGATGCTTCCAGACTATTGCAATTTTGAGGTGGGATTCAATCATATACTGGCAAATTCAGGTTGTGTAATTAAAGGAGACTTGGAGCTCTTGAGCAACAAGCCTGGTCCCAGCCAAGACAGGACTCTTTGTAATAAGGAAAGTGATAGGAAAAATGCACTGGAATGTTTCAGATAACCTTTTATGCAATGTTATCTAACGTTCTTGCAAACAAATCAGAATGAATGCTCAATAAATAGCCAATGTCGTCTAACCTCCCCAAAAACTTTTTGCAAACAAATTATTTATTTATTTATTTATTTATACTCTGCCTTTTGGCCAAAGGCCCTCAAGGTGGCTTACAAAAAACATAAATATAAAAATATAATATAAAATACATCAATAAAACAATACAATTTACAAAATACAATTTACAAACGTTAAATAACTGCTCTTAGGCTAACAGTGTAAAATGCATGACACACAAGGGAAAAGGGACAGGGAAGAACAAGGAAAAAAGCAAGCTCAGGCACCAGTTCTTAAATTACAGTTCTTATCATGAATGCTGAATAAATAATGCTGAATAAATAGGTCACCTGGAAATAACCACACTGTAATAAATTACTTTACTTAAAAGAGAACAGATATTTCTAAATTTGCTTGCAGTTATTTTTAACATATTTCTCTAGCCATGACTGAATTCCTCCCACTTCTTCCAAGAAGCTCGGGATAGGGAATGGGTTTATCCTATTTTATCTTCACAACAAGTCAGCGAGATAAAGTAGGTTTTGAGATCATGCCTGTTCCAAGGCTGCTAAGTAACCTTCATAGCTAAGTGAGGATCTGAACCCTATTCTCTACAGCTGGTCTAGTATTTGACCCAGAGCACAACCTGGTGTCTTCAATCAATAATTATGTATTGTAAGCACTAAAGAGGCAGTTGGCAATTAGGGGATGATGATACCCATGTCATCATGAAAACACATTTGTTGAATTTATTCTATACACAACAGAAGCCACAAAGAAATTGATCTTTCCTCCATCTTACCAGACATAATTCTTCTATTTTGCACAATTCCACAAGCATTATCACACATGCAATTTTCTCAGAAGACAAGGTGAGTTGTTTTTGTCTGTAGTGAGATGAGGTCCTTTCACCTGCATGTATGTTTAGGAATCAAGCCTACCATTGCAGAAACAAAGGTTCACTGCAATGTCCCTTGTAAAAATCAATCATCCGATGCACTTTTACACAACAGCTGATTCAACAAAACATGTGATGAGCCATATAATAAAGTCCGTGGGGGCCAAATGAACTCATACCTTTTACTTGGCCTCTAATGTTTCCTTAGGGACTACCAACAGTGCCCCAGAATATGGATAGAAAACACATTATAATATATTGCAGTGGCAAAGCTAGATTTGCATAGCTAGTAGTGAAACAACAGTTCTGAAAAGCTCATAATCAGAAATAGAGCAAAACCCCACACAATGGTAGTACACTAGCCAAAGAGCAACTGGCTTATGATATTCAGAAGGGGAAAATTTGAATTTATTCCCCACCCCAATAATACTGGGCTGATGACATTTTAACAGTGTGATAATCACCCATGGAATGAGTATGACACAGAACTCAGTTGCAACAGTTTCCAGGGGAGCACCCTTGTCAGTTTTTTGAAGCAAAAACAAGAGACTTTTGTGGTACCTTGAAGACTAACAAATTTATGATGAATAAACTGCATTTGATGAAGTGGATTGTAGTCCACAGAAGCTTATGCCACAATAAATATATTAGTCTGCAAGGTACCACAAGACTCTGTTGTTTTTACAGATATCCATGTGGAAAATAAACAGAATGTTTCATAGTAGTCTTGGGACAGTAAATATGGACTGCTCAGCTTACAAAGTCAAATATACATATTACAAAGTCAAGCTATTCAAATTAATTAGCTTTTAATATATATTTCTGTATTGCTTAATGGTTAGTGAATTTTGTACTTACTCACTGCTTTGTGAAGGGTTTTCTCTTGAAAAGTGGTCTATAAATTTATTAAATAATGACAACATTCAAAGGGTATTCTGGTATATGTATTCTGTTTTATTCTGTGAAACACACTTAGTTTATTTTTGCATTATTATTTAATATAGTCATATTCATAATGAATAAAACCTAATGTCCATCGTGTGTCATATTAGTCATATCACAGGGTCTCTGATTTAATAGAATTGGTGGACAAATGTACAACTCCCTTCTCCTAGAGGTCTACCAAAGTCAGGAAAGAAAAGCGGGCAAAGACAACTTTACATACATGCCCATGAATCAGCTTGATTGACCTTTTGCTCCTGTGGTGACCATATAATATAAACTGCCCTGTGAGAGAGCCTTGAAAGAGGGGGGCAGATGAAGGTACCATTATCATGTGTGCACATAGATCAGCTCGAGTTGCCTTTTATGGTGTCCCCCTCCACAACTTTTACAGAAAGGGGCTCAACATATGTTGGACTTTACAAACAATGTTTACTGGATGAGATAGGAACATAGGAAGCTGCCTTATACTGAGTAAGACCATTGGCCCATTGAGCTCAATACTGTCTACACTGACAGACAGTGGTTCTACAGGATTTCAGAGAGGGCTTTCCCTCAGCTCTACCTGGAGATTTAACCTGGGACCTTCTGCATGCAAAGCAGATGCTCTTCCACTGAGCTATGGCCCTTCCCATAGAAGTGAAAGTCTAGTTTGAGTTGACTGGTTCTCAGTGTATGGCAAGTTGGCAACTGTGTAAGTCAACATAATTTAAAAGAAAGCATTGCAAGTAGATTCAGATATTTCATTCATGTTACCTTTGAGTCTTGGCTAAACTGTTTGTTCCTTGGTGGTTCCTGCCTGGAGATGTGGATGCTGTACTCTAAAGGGATGTTAATTCTCATCTCACATGTTCAGAGGTTCAGCTAGGTTGCATTTAGGCAGAAAGTAGTAGGAGACTTGAGAGTCTTCTCCAAGTGAAGAACAGATAGGCATTGTTGACTACATGTCAGGCTCCCTGGAGTGTTTGCAGAATGCAAGAGGTGTTTTTGCTATTGCTATTTTGATAATATTTCTTTGGAGTTCACAGCCTGTTAAAGTCAATTCCGGGAATGTGACCCTGTGCTCTGTTGCCTGGGTTGCTGCCTTGAGTAATGGTCACTTACATACACTGAGGATGGAGTCATTGGCGGGGGATGGGGGAGATAAATACCAGCTGAGATTTTTTTTGATAATCACACTGTGAGGATAATGCCAGCTGGATATCAGAGTGACACATGAACATTCCTTAACACAACCTGGAAATTATTCAGAGCATTTTCATACGTAAGATTTAAATCACCTTTATGCTTAAATCACATTATAACAAGAATGCAAAACCTGCATGTTTGGATTATTTATTTATTTATTTGGATGAGAGCCAAATGTAATTAAATTACATCTTATAGAAGTTCAAAAGAAGGCCTTCATCACACAAATGTTAATATAGATTTTATTCCTATCACATCGGGACACTAACGTTCGAGATCACACAGACCAATGTCGTCAGCATTTTTGTAATTTATCTGCATCTTTCTATTCATTAATAAAAATGACTTTTAAAACCCTTACATTGCCCAGAATGTATCCTGAAATTAAAATCAGATTTGATCTGAAAATCCCTTCATTCCTTGGGATAGAGAGGCTAGAATGGTTCCGTTTCCAGGGAATTTGGATTGTTGATTCATGCGGTGCAGTGATATATATGTGGCACTTAAGATGTGCATAGTTAGCCTGCATATGAAACAAATCACCTTCTTTCCAGTGCAACTGATAATAGTTGGGATATCTCGCCCTCTTAACCTTTCCAGTTGGCCACTGGAAGAGAGGAGGAATTTGGGGATCAGTGTTGCCCAATCAACCATGGGAGATGGGAGTATGGGGTAGTATTCAACTAAATAATAGTGCTAGAACAAGGATTAGTGCTAGTGCAGATTTCCCCTCCTCCCCCCATGTTCCCTCTAAATCTGTAATGGGTTTCCCCCAATCTTATGCAGCAGATTTGGGGATGGGACAGAGTATGCATGAGGGCAGAAGAGAGTTGTTGGGAGATCCCTATTCCCCTCACAGAGCCACAATTCTCAGAGTTCCCTGGGAAGGGGGATTGATTGTTAAACCACTCTGGAGCTGGGCTCTGGGAGGGGAATAGGGGTCTCCTAACAACTCTCGGCACCCTTAAGGAAGCTACAGCTCCCAGGAATCTTCAGGAGAAGCCATGATGGTTAAAGTGGTATGATCTGGGTTTAAATGTGTAATGCAGATAGGGACATCGCAAAGAGAAGTAACACTTCATGGGGTGAGTGTTCCTAGAAGTGATGAGGCAAAGAGAATAAACTCAGAATGGGAATGCTCATAAGCTGCCCCTCCTTTCTCCTTCTCTGTCTGTCATGGCTGCTTCCATAACTGGCTCCCATTATATCCACTAGAAGCCAAGCATTTAGTGTTGTTGGTCCTGTGCTGTGGAACACTCTTTCAGTACAGGTAACATTGCTTTTGACATCTCTTAAAGACCTTTTTATGTAGACTTAGCTGTTTTAATTATTTGATTAGTCAGTCATTTTAATTATTTTTTACCGCTTTTAATGCGTTTTATTTTGTATATATTGTTGTATGAAGTGATGATATATAAATACTTTTATAAAAAAGATAAATAAATTTTAGATTAACTACAGTTTAGTGTGTTGACCAAAGACTTAATTGTGCTTAATCTCAACTATGGTGAGTGGAAACAAGCCAGCTTCATAAATGATGGGTTGAAATTGCCTTCTTTCAACTAATCATGGTCAAGATTAACCATGGTTAACCATTAAGATCAACCAGTTTGTCTGTGCACCGTGAACTGCAATAAATCTGAAATTGAAGCAAAAGCTTCTGAATTCCTCATGGTCACATAAACTGCTTTTTGAGGTTCATTCTCCTAATACTGTATGTTTTAGTCTTATGTCTCAACCAGTTCTTTTGAGTTTTCCTGTCTGTTTTAGACAGGTAACATCCTAAAGTTCTGCAGTTGTTCCTTTCCAATTAAACTTGAAATGCTTTAGCAGAGGTAAGCATGTTTCATTGTGAATAGTAAGCAGTATGCAATAAGGACCAGATGTGTTTTGATGTAGGGACTGAGAGAGAAAGTAGAAGGGAAATGTACAGCATGGGATTATTATAGAAAGTTCCTTTCATCTTTTATCTTTCTACTTCTGCAGATGCCAGACTGTTAAATGCTGGTGAACTGCACTGGCTGAGGTCAAGAAAGAACTGCGACAAATTTGATTGTCCATGTAGAACTTCTAGCAGGTTTTTCTTTTTAAAAAAAAATGTTTGTAGAAGAGGAAGAAAATTGAGCTATCCCTCCAGGACAAATATTTTATGAATGTAGATGATTAACAGCTGATTCTTCAGTTCAGAGAACATTGGAGGCACTGGAATATAAGCTCAGAAATGTCACAGGCTATGCCCACAATCATATTGAGCTGACCAATGTTGTCATAGGACTTGGTATCCTAAAGGCCCCATCATACAAATTAAACCTTCCAAATATCATTGAATAAGCAGTTTTAAAAAACCATTAAAAACAAGATCATGCTTTTCCTTAGTCTGATGTGTCTCTCTGTTTTCTAGGGAAATGCTTCAGGCATTTATTCCTATTGGGATTTCATACAAATATAATTGCAGATACTAAATTAACTTAAGAAATTGCCAGTTTGGGGCAATTCTCTCTTCTCCAGTGTTCAGAAAAGCACCTGACCTTCCAGAGGGGTTTTAATGGGGATGCAGATAGCTGTGGGGATAAGAAGGGATTGGAAACTGTGAATGTAAAGCTATCTTTGGATCCAAGCCATTGTGTCAGGGGACTACAGTGATGAATAAAATGAGTGATCTAAAAAAAATCTATGTCTTCAAGGGAAATATTACTGCATCACACACATTTTGCCTTCCTCAGTGTTCTCAGAAAAACAACAGCATTTCATCATTCTTTGTATGTCAGGACAGGTAGAAATAGCAATACAATATCTTGATTAGACAAATTTGTGGAGAGTAAAGATATCAATGGCTACTAGCCTCTGTGTTCTACCTCCACTGTCAGAGGCAGTATGCTGGGAATCAGAAGTGGGGAGAGTGCTGTTTCACTCAGGACCTGCTTCTTGTGGCTTTTCTTCTGTTCTTATCATTCATTTGAAAGACATCCAGGGAGAGGGAGTGAGATGGAACTAGCTCCAATAGATATCCAAGATCTTTTCAATTTTGTGTGTGAAAGAACCAGGAGCATTTGCGAGTCAGGTTGGGGTGAGCATAGGATGGATCACCCATCTGCAGTTGAAGAACCCTATTCCTTTCTGCACTAAAGAACATAGAGCAAAAGTTACTGATGGAAGGTAACTGGGCTAAGTCCCAGCCTCAGAGATTCCTAGTTACTGATGGTACTGTGTAGAATACATTGTATGTCATGGTAAACCATAATTAATGGTTTATTGCAAACATTCATAAGAGTGCTCTTTCATTGCTCTCTGCTCACACTGTAGGCAGAGCCTTGGTGCTTGAACCAGGGATTATGGTTTGTTTCACTCCAACAAACCACAATCAGTAAACAAAAAGCAAACCTTTATTACAGATCGTGGTTTATTGGGAGTGAAGTAAACCACAATCCCTGGTTTGGATATAATACTAAACTAGGGATTGTGGTTTGTTTCCTCTGCATGCTAGCATGGAGGAGCAAACAGACAATAAAAACGCAACCTGTGGTTTACTGTGACATGTAAATAAGGGCATAGAATCTATGGCCTTATTTGCATGTCACAGTAAACCACAGTCAGTTGTCGATTCATAGTAGTGTGTCAATTCTACAGGAAAGGCTTTCTTATGCATTTAGTAGCATTTCTTCATTCACCTTATGGCTTTCCATTCCTTTTTCATTTGAGTCTCTGTCTAAGCCAGCTTTTTATGCTTTATGTTACCTTGCAAGGCTGCCTACATAATGGTAAGGATGCTTTTGCTATTAAATTCAGCAGCATCTGCTTTCTGTAAACTTTCATTATGCTGAATCTGGGTTTTCAACTATGTGATATTACTCAGTGGCTATGTAATAAAGCTCCAACATTCTCTGAAATAAAGCTGCCACAGAGCTGAATATTATTGTTTAATAAACATTCCAGGAGATTGCACATTAGGAGCAACCAATTTTGCTTTCGATGTTTACCAAATAATCTTTATAGAAGCCACCCAAATGCTAATGATTAAAATGCAAACAGAAATATTGGACATGAGTATAAGTTAACGTTAGTGGCTTCTGGCATATGCCTATAAATAACCTAAGAGTTATTCTCTTTTACTGTGATAGAGTATTAGATTGTACAGTTTACACTTTTTTGTTTTACTGGAATAAGTACGATGGTATCCAGATTATTTTGAACTCACAAATAGGTTTCAGTGTTCTATTAAGCAGCCTCAGTAAGAGGCTGAAGCTTAACATAAGAAACTGTTTTCAAGGTGAAAAACCTTTAAAACCTTTAAACTATATAGTGTGTTTTGGATTTTGATGAAAAGTGATAGACTGCTACAGCAGAGGGAGATCCATTGGACCACAGCTTACAAAAAGATGGGGAACCTGTTTGGCTCCATAAGCCAAATCCTTACCAGGATCTGCCTTGTGGGACAAATTTGACCCGGGAGTGCTCACTTGTCAATCACATGACATCATTATGTCACCTGATTGGGAGGCAGGTGGGGCCTCCCACCTATTAAAATCCCTTGTGCTTCCCTTAAGCCTCTGTGATCAAGGACTTAAAGGGAGAGGGGGAAACTTGCAAAAGCCTCTCTCAAGTCTCCCTCCTCTCCCTGTAACTCACCGATCGCGGAGACTTAAGGGTAGTGTATGGAGACTTGGAAAAGAGTTTAAGACAGCTCCCACACTCCTGTCTGAGGAAACAGAAGCTGTCTTAAAGCATTTGCAAAAGCCTCTTTAAAATAGCTCATGCAGAGTGCTGCTTCGCAGAGCTTGGAAAAGTTACTTTTTTTAAACTACAACTCCCATCAGCCCCAGCCAGCATGGCCACTGGATTGGGCTGATGGGAGTTGTAGTTAAAAAAAGTAACTTTTCCAAGCTCTGTGGTCACTTTTGCACAGAGTTTTGATTTCCGCTCAGCTGGTGAGCCGGGATTAAATCCTGCTACCTTGGCTGCACAGTCTTGCTCCCTGTTGGGAACAGGATCACACAGCCAAGGCAGGATTAAACCCTGGCCTCCTCTCCATCAGTTGACATCAGCTAGTGGGTGGGTAGGCATGGTTTGGGGAAGATGGCCAAATTGGACCTTTTGCCATGATTGGCCTGGAGGCTGGAAGTTCCCCACCTCGGCTTACATGGTGGGAGAGGTGTGGCATCAAGCACAGACTGTTTCCCCACATCCAAAAAGCCAACTACAAAAAAATCCTGAAAAACTTTGGGAAGGAAGTTCTGAGTATACGTGTGGTGTAATTCACAGACTGATTGCTGCACCAGGCATGTTTGTTATTTATTACCCAAACTGATCTGGTTTCAAGTTAAAACATGAAACACAGATAAAATCCAATTCGTCAAGATTGAAGCAGGTCTGAAAACACTCAATAGTTCAATACAGCAAATCCAGTAAAACAAGTCAAAACCAAAACAGCATCAGTATAAACAATAACAGATTGGGCATTGTGCTCTTAACTAAAAAGCAGAGCACAACAAAAGAATTTTCAAGACCTACTTAAAGGTTGATGACAATGTCAAAGATATATCGCCCTCAGGAGAGATTTATATATATGGGGTCATCACCAAGAAGGCCCAGTCTCTAGTGCCCACCACTCTAATTGATGGTGAAACAAAAGAAAAGCCTGCTGGATCAGGCCAGGGCCCTACCCAGTCCAGCATCCTGTTCTCACCCTGGCTAATCAGATGCCCATGGGAAGCCAGCAAGCAGGACCTCAGCACAAGAGCACTCTCCCTCCCCCCCCCCAGTTTCTAGAAACTGGTATTCAGAAGCATGCTGCCTCTCACTGTGGAGGCTGAGCATAGCCATGATGGCTAGCCTTTGATACCATTTTTCTCCATGAATTTGTCGAATCCTCTTTTAAAGCCATCCAAGCTGGTGCCCATCACTGCTGCCTCTGGGAGGAGTTCCATAGCTTAACTATATGTTTTATGAAGAAGTGAGAGCCAGTGTGGCGTAGTGGTTAAGATGCTGGACTACAACCTGGGAGACCAGGATTCGAATCCCCATGCAGCCATGAAGTTCACTGGGTGACTTTGGGCCAGTCACTGCCTCTCAGCCTCAGAGGGAGGCAATGGTAACCCCCCTCTGAATACCGCTTACCATGAAAACCCTATCCATAGGGTCGCTATAAGTCGGGATTGACTTGAAGGCAGTCCATTTCCTTTTTTATGAAGAAGCACTTTCTTTTGTCTGCCCTGAATTATTCAGCATTCAGCTTCATTGGATGTCCACGAGCACTAGCGTTAAGAGTAAGGGAGAAAAACTTTTCTCTATCCACTTTCTCCACGCCATGCATTATTTTACACATTTCTGTCATGCCACCTCTGACTCGCCTTTTCTGTAAACTAAAAAGCCCCAAATGTTGCAACTGTTCCTCATTACACTATTCTTTTTGCAGTGAGACAACCAGAACTGTACACAGTACTCCTAACACCATAGATTAGTACAAAGGCATTATACTAGCAGTTTTATTTTCAATAATTTTCTTAATGATCCCAAGCATGGAATTTGCCTTTTTCACAGCTTCTGCACATTGCATTGTCAGTACTCTTTCATAAGGCAGAGAGGTGCTAATGGTCACCTCCTGCCATCAGCTGACCACTCTGGGCCGTTAACCAGCTATGTGCCTAACAAAGGACTAAACTCCAGGAGCAGACAAGGCTCAAAATTAAAACTTGTACGTAGCTGCCCTGAGTGACGAGCCACAGAACTGTTTCTATGATGCATTTTAAGTGCTCCTATTCTTTGCATGGCTTTTAAAAACATTGTATGTACTACTTAGAAATTCTGAATATTCCGCAGTATATAAAATACCTAAAATAAAAAGAAATAAACTGCACAATGCAGTATTTGCCAGGTAGTTTATTTATTTAACAACATTTTGATACTGCTTGATCCACAGTTTCTACATCAGCTTGCAATGTTTTTTTAATCCTCATGAAAATTCACCAGCATTTGAGCATGGATTATGTGCACGGAGACAGTGAGATTGGGGAAGTTCTGGGGATGTGGTGGCCCCCGGAGAGGTGTACATACCGTGCGTAACTGTGGGGCCACCGTTGCCAACCTGGAGCTCCTTTGAACTCACCATCACCCCTTTGCCCTGCCTCATCTCAATCCTGACAACCACACTGCTGCTGCTGTAGAGAGGACAGCACAGCTTTAGCCTTCCCTCATTAGCCAGTGTTGGCTAGGAATTAGGAGTTCAGCAGGTGGTTTCCTCCCTACAGTGGTAGCACTGTGTTTGTCAGGATTGAGATGGGACAGGGCAAAAGGGTGGTGGTGAGGTCACGGGAGCTCTGGGTAGGCAGGAGTGGCCCCACAGGTATGCATGGTAGGCACATCTCTGCTGGGCCGCCATAATCCCAGAACTCCCTCCACTCATTGTCTCCTTGCTCCACCCCATCTCCATCTTCACAAACACACCACCACCAGCAGTAGCAAAACACTGTTGCTTCCCCATGAGCCACTGCTGACCAGCAATGAAGAGTTCAGTAGGCAAGGAATTAAGTATGATTACAGAACACACAACACTTCTCATGTGTGTGTGTTTTGTGCCTTCAAGTCAATTTCGCCTTATGCCTATGAATCAGCGACCTGCAGTAGTATTTGTTGTAAACCACCCTGTTCCAATCTTGTAAGTTCAGGTCTGTGGCTTCCTTTATGGAATCAATCCATCTCTTCTTTGGTCTTCCTCTTTTTCTATTCCCTTCCATTTTCCCCAGCATTATTATATTTTCTAGTGAATCATGTCTTCTCATGTTGTGTCCAAAGCATGATAACCCCAGTTTCATCATTTTAGCTTCTAGTGATAGTTCTGGTTTAGTTTGTTCTAACACCCAATTATTTGTCTTTTTCGCGGTCCATGGTATCCACAAAGCTCTCCTCCAACACCACATTTCAAATGAACTGATTTTTCTCTTATCCGCTTTTTTCACTGTCCAGCTTTCACATCCATACATAGAGATTGGGAATACCATCGTCTGAATGAACCTGGTTTTGCTGTTCAGTGATACATCTTTGCATATTAGGACCTTTTCTAATTCTCTCATAGCTACCCTCCCCAGTCCTAGCCTTCTTCTTAATTATTGTCTCCCTTTTGGTTAATGACTGTGCCAAGGTATTGCTAATCCTTGATAAGTTCAATGTCCTCATTGTCAACTTTAAAGTTACATAAATCTTCTGTTGTCATTACTTTAAAGGTTATTTATTTACTGAATGTAGGCAGGCTCTGTCAGGACATACCTTTTGGCAGATGCCAAGCACTTAAAAAAATTTTTTTTATAGTCTTTCCCAGAAGAATGACTCTCAGGCAGCATCTGACTTCTTTCCTGAGAACTGTTTTATTTGTTTATACTTATATTTTTATTGTTTTACTGTTTTATATCACCAAGGTTTGTTCTTGACTACAGCTTGTGGTTAGTGAAGAGAGAATTTAACCATAGGTTCAGGTTCAGACAACACATTAAGCCAAACCTTGGTTTAGCTCCATGCAGTAGTAAAAAAGACATTCCCACAGGAGGTAGCGATGGCCACCAACTTGGATGGCTTAAAAAGGGAATCAGGTAGATACATAGAACATAAGGCTATCAATGGCTACTAGTCATTGGCAGAGCTTGGAAAAGTTACTTTTTTGAACTACAACTCCCATCAGCCCCCGCCAGCATGTGCTGGCTGGGGCTGATGGGAGTTGTAGTTCAAAAAAAGTAACTTTTCCAAGCTCTGGGTTGGAGGCAGTATGCTTCTGAATATCAGTTGCTGGAAACTGCAGGAAACTCATGTTCTTGAGTTCATGTCCTCCTTATGGGCTTCCTATAGACATCTGGATGGCCACTGTGAGAATAGCGTGCTGGACTAGATGGGCCATTGGCCTGATCCATCAGGCTCTTGTGTTCTTGTGGAGGAGCAAAGCAGGTCTCTGGGAGCGTGCACATTCATGTGGTCCTAGTCAGCCATAGTTTGGCTTACTGTGATGTGTGAATGAGGCCAGTGTGTATACTTCAGGCAGATTGGTGCATAATTTGGGTTAACCATTTTGATTTTCCTCTAGAAGAAAGGGTACACAGCATTGCTTGTGTGGGATATGATGCTGATTGAACATGGTTCACGAGTGCCACCCATGGAGCTCCAGAGCTGTGCAGAGATACCCAAGTCCAACATTATGTTCACCCATGCTAAAACCACTTATCTTTGTCATGCTTGAATTTCTTACATAATGTGTTTGTAAAACCACACTCATTTATCAGGGAAGATTCAGAGTTAGCAACTGATTTACCAGGGCGAGGGAGAGAACTCTGTACAGAACTATGGCTGACCACACATGTTCAGTTTGTATCTCACAACATGTTATTTAAATAAACACACTGAGAGCATTTATCTGAGACACACAGGATCACACATACAAATAAACAATTGGTGTTTATTTGAACATGTAATCACTGAAATAAACACAGCTGCATTTGGAGCATGTGATTTTTAAACATGTTGCTTCAAAATCCAATCAGCTTGTGCTGATTCAGAAATACACCTGTGCTCAATAAGGTTCACCTTAGGGCAACACTGCCTTTTGAAAAATCAAAATGTATGCACAATTCAAGTAGAAAAATGTTGGGTTTGCCAGTGAAAAACAGTTGTTTACCATGTTATTATAGCATAACTATGATCAAAATGTCTATATTTTCCCGTTGTAATAAATTAGGCATTAACAAGCTGCCTTACATCGAGTTGAAAATGTTCAGAAGATGGGTTCTTTTCTAAGCCTGGAGAATCTACTTGAATGGGCAGCCGCTTTGCAAGATCACAAGCTGATCCCTTTTTTTCTTCTTCCCCTAGCCCTTCAGGTTTGTTGAAGGAGAAACTTTGGCTAAATGGCTAAGCAACTTGCACAGCATTCTCATGTGTTTCTCTGCTTATTATTGGCTGAGTGCTAATAACAGCTTCAACAGAAGAGTGTGAAAAGCCTGTTTGGTGCTTTTGCATAAGTCCAAGTCATAGGTGACAAGCAGGGGAAATTTCAAGGGTGGACTTGAAAGCACACTGAAAAACTAAGGGATTTTTTAAAACAAAAAGGAAAATGAAACCAACACTAAATCTCTTGTTGCTCAGCTCTCCTGAAATCCTTTATCAAAATGATTCCAGACAGTAAACTTCAGCATTTCCGTATGCAGAGTTAGGAGTGTTCCACAGAGCTATGACCCTATTACCTTAAGAGGCAAATGTCTGCAATGAAACCAACTTTTAATTATAGTGTATTTTACTACATTAAGGGGGAAAGAATGAGAAATGGGGAAATGGTGGGTTGTTAATGCACTGGTGATTTTCTGCAAGCAGGATCAAGCAATTTGGAAATGTCACAATCTCGGAAGAAATTAAATTGGGGGAATACTCTAATCATCCCTACATGGCACATGTTAGGCTTAGTGCGGTGGTTCCCAGACCTTTCCCCCATAGACCACTTGAAAATTGCTGAGGGTCTTGGTGGATCATGATTTTATGCCTGGTACAGCAGTTGTAATGTGCGGTGCTGCGGTAATTCCATTATCATAGAATTCCAATTGTAATACAATATATGAAATAAAAGAAGCAACAAAAGACAATTAAAAGCAGTATGAATATTTAATATGATGAATGTGCTATCTCCTGTCTTCAACCATAAATCTATAGACACACCACAGACCACCTGAATTAAGCTCACTCCAGTGACTTAGTGGATAATGACTTGCCTTAAGGACCCTCAACAAGAGCCACCATTTGTTGGATTATTTATCTGAGATTCCCTCATCTACACCCAGCATTTCAAGCCTATCTCCGTCATGGTAAACATTCCAATCTGCATATACTTCCAATATCTTTAGTGGAGCTTGGTTTAGCTACTTCTGGTCACCAGCAATCATAATTAACTAACACAGGACTACTTTTCCCACAAATGCCAGTTCAGTTCCTGGGTTTACACATATTATCTTCCTTTGCTTATGGTTTCTCTTAATATTGTTAGGCAACCACATTCATTGGTGTCCTATAAAGTTTAGTATATTTATGATATTTAGTTTTTATAGTACTAACATGTAGCAAAAGTGGTTTAGTGATGAATATCCCATATAGATGGCAATGTTTGCCTTAGTTCCTCCCAAAGTATTAAAAAATTGCATCCATACATCTCTGTTGGTCTGGCTTGATAATTTTAGAGAGCTGAACAATTCCAGTAATGGCCATTGCAATAAAGGAGTGGTTTTCAGTTTCCCACAAAACCATAAAAATAGCAAAATGCTAATGGAAACTATAGTACTTTTCTTCCTTTCCATTCCCATAACTCTACATCCATCTATTAAAATCCACATGGCCTTAGCCCTAACTTTACATTTATTTATTTATTTATTATTTGATTTATATTCCACCCTTCCTCCCAGCAGGAGCCCAGGGCGGCTTTTAATGAGATCATCTACATAACTCTCCACACATAAAATTTTCTAAGCATCTTCTAGAACAAAGACTTTTGCCTTAAGAGTCCAGCTTCCCAGGATACACCAATCAAAATGGCTACTGAAAATTTTAAACAGCTGAGTATCTGACTCTACATTTAGCTTCTCTAGAATGAAGGAAAATCTGCATTTTGCTTTATTGAGAAAAGCACATCTGTAAAGCTTGATGTCCAAAGTTGTGGCCTTGATATTAACTGTACAAACTGCAGGCATTTCTTAAAAGCGTTGGATATAGGTGTATTCCACTGAGCAAATAAGTGGGCTTGGGTGTTAAGCAAGGGTTTGTGTGTGAAACTATATATCACAAACCATTATTATGTTTATTGTGCTGATAAAACTTTACAAGATTTAATCCCCCCCTACATTTATATTCTGTCTTTCTTCCATTATGAAACACAAGGTAGCATACATGTAGTTCCCTGGCAGTCACCCATTCAGGTACTGACAAAATCAAGATCTGCTTAGTTTCAGCAAGGTGGTGACCTCATGTATCTTCAGATCATCTACTGCCAATCAGCTACAGGGCTAAGTTCAAGGCGCCTGTTTTTGTGTGTCAATGCCTATACAATTTGGGACTGGGACACCTTAAAGATAATCTCACCCCTTATATACCCAGTTGATCACTGCGTTCTGCAGCTGAGGGCCTCCTGCAATTCATTCTGCACAATATAGAAATTGGACATTTAATGTCTGTCCCTTTTACTATTAGACAGGAGCTGTTGTCTTTTTGGTGCCTACTGAAGACCTTCCGCTTCCAATGGCCCTTTTAAGTACAGGCCTTTAGCCCTGTTTGCATCTCTGTTGGAATTGTTTTAAAGATGTTTTTATTGTTTTCTCATTTACCACCCTGGTCTCCTTTTTGGAGGAAGGACAGGATATAAATTTAATAATAAATAAATTAAATAATAGACATGTGGGGACCAGGGCAATCCTATGCATGTCTAATCAGAAGTTAGACCAATTGAGTTCACTGGGGATTAATAACAAATTAGTGATTAATATATAGGATAGGTTTAGTGATATAGGACAGAGTATAGGATTTCAGCCCATCATGAAGAATCCATCATAAAGAACCCCTCATAGAAAAGGAAGCTGAACTGAGTTCTACTGTAAAGTGTGAAGGAGGACCTGTGGATTTAACCTTCTTCTCTAAGTCCAGCTGGTGCTCATGGTTCTTTATTTTGGTGAGATCTCTTTGTACCAATTGATATGGTACAGTAAAAGCAGGGAAAGAAAAGAACTAGTCACGCATGCTTCCTCTTTTTCCTGTGGCTTGGTACTGTAATAACCAACATTTAATGTGATGGCTATTGAAAAAGCATCAACCAAAAATGGAGAAGCTTTGTATTGGGGGAGGGGGGGACACAGAGCAAGTTCCGCTTGTGCATCCAGCCTTAATTCACTCCTGTTCAGCACATTGCTTGCTGTTATTTCTGTTGAGTTCTTCATCTGAGTCTTGTAAAAAAAAATCTAATTGTTTAGTTGGCTCCATTTTCCTGGACCCTCCTGTGGTCCATTTCAGTTCTACAATAAATTCAAGCTCGATAGTGAACAATAATAAATCTATATTAGTCTGCCAAGTAAAGTCTTGGCCAGAGGAACAACTTTGTAATCACACTAAGACATTACAGTGTAATCAGAAGTACATAAAACAGTGCAACAGAGAAAGATAAGAGAAGTGTTCATTTATTTATCTTAAAAAGAAAGGGGGAATCTACATTCTCTGAAATCATATTCAGGGACATTAAAATACTGAGACATGATGGGTTTGTTCAGACTTATTTCTGCAATGACGGCAAACCATGTAACTTTGTGGAGAAGAAATATTCGCTTTTTATTGCACTGAACCTCTGGATGACACACCAGGATACAATGCATCATTCATCACAGCTCCCTCCCACCCCTATATAGATTTTATATAATTCCATTTGTCATGAAGTCTAAGGAATCAGCAGCACTATAGCATGAATGGAGCTTGATCCTGCCATTCTCAAAATGTAGTTTGAAAACATGTGTGATGCTTCTTACATCCATGGGATTCCTTGGTCCAAGGCAGCAGCAAGATCAGGTATGGAGTACGTGCAAAGACCCTACAAGTGGCATCTGATCTGACATATGGCTCTATTCTCCATGTTTTCTTTAAAGTCTTCCAAATGAGAATAAGTTGTTAAGGGCAGGTTTAGGTTAGGGCATATAAAGATTTATCTGTAGGAAAGCAGCAGGCGACCCTCTATAAGGATGAGATGGGGAGGTCAACGACAAGCTATTTCCTGCCCCCCAAAGAGATGGAAATAATTCTTCTCCAAGCCGACAAGCATTCAGCTGCTGACCATACTCTGAGCAATTCCCACCCTCCCCAGCCTTGCCTGACATGCCTGGCAACAGGTTTTGTCCTTTTTCCTGTAAACGTTCTTAACATGTCTGTGACAGTTTTCTTCTAAAACACGAGCTGCTAACATTAGTGCAAGACATATGCAGGGGGATTTTTAATCATTGTTTCCTTTGGAACAAACCACCCATTTTGTTAGACATAAAAAGGAAATCCATAAGTGCTTCTGTTCCAGCTGAAGTGAGCCACCAGCCTTCCATGAATTCCCTGCTGAAGGAAGGAAAGGTGAATGGCTACATGAGGTGTAGAACAAGAAAATATTTGCACATCATAAACTAGAGATGTTGCCAGTGGAGGGTGGAATCACAAGTATATTTATTTTATTAGCTTGAGCATAAAGCTGCAATGCATCATACTATGAAATCAGAAACTGTGGGTCTAATTTATTTAACATACATGAAAGCATCTCTCTGTAGGCCAGATTTTCCCAGCCTTTGGGTCCCCAGATGTTGTTGGACTACAACTCGCATCATCCCCAGCCAGCATGGCCAATGGTCAGGAATAATGGGAACTGTAGTCCAGCAACATCTGGGGACCCAAAGGTTGGGAAACGCTTACAGGGTCAGTTCCATTGTGAGAAAGAACCAGACACTTATTGGTCATAATCCAATACAGAATTAGGCACACTTACTCCACTGATTTCAAATGCAGACAGACAAGGCGGGGGTAGAGAACCTGTGGCCCTGCAGGTATGGCTGGACTTCAGCTCCCATCAGCCAGGAAGGCCAATATTCAGGGATGGTGGGAGTTGTAGTCCATCAACATCTGTGGACCCAAAGGTTAGGAAAGAATGCTGTAGGCAATTCTTTTACACGTCAAGGACTGTAAAAATTATTACTACTATTATACTGACATGAAGATGAACAACAAACTGATCTGAAACTCACATTTCCTACCACAGTCCTCTTGTGATACTGACCAGAATATCATCTGGGAATTTGCTTTCATCGACATGCAGAATTAGGTGAATATTAAATATGTGTATATGAATAAAATGAACACACATGCACTGAATAGTGGGAATCCCCCAACACATGTACAAAGTAAACACATACATTGCATATACACTATGTGCTGACTGAACGTCTGACATCACATCGGATAATAGCTCTCTGTCTAATTCAGCCATAGGTTCAAAATGCTGCTTAAACAGTGATCACATCAGAAGTGCCACATGGTGACAGCCATGCAATCACATGCTAGCAGTCCAAATCTCAAACCCATCTCTGCCTCCATGTTGGGGAAAGAATACCATTTTCTCCAACAACAGTGCATTGTAATTTGAGTGCTGGGAAAAGACTGAAGGCCCAAAGACAACATGAAACCTCTTTTAATTTTAACCCTTATTAAGTGTGAGAGCTTTTGGACAAATAAGTAATGAAGCTTGAAATCAAAGTCACCAGCAGCAAATGTCAAGTATGGATAAATGCAAGGAAGGATACGTTTGATTGAACAAGGATGGAGAACTTGGCTCGGAGTATACAGGGGGACCAGCAGAAGCAGCACACAGGCCAACATAAAAAGCCACTCTTTGTAATGCCTTTTGCTAATCCTCACCTTTTAGCACTTGTTTTGCAGAACAAGTGAGGAAAGAAAGATTTAATATAAACTGGCTTTTCTGGCTACAAAATGTTAATATGATTGGCATTTCATGTCATTTCCCTTCTGTTCAAACTCCATTCTATTCTTGGGTGCACTGTAAAGCTTTAATTGAGAAAAAGAGTGAGATGCATATTTGAAAAGAAATGTACAGTACATAATTGGCTCCAGTAGAGTTGGCAGTGGGGCAATATGCTAGACAGAGTAATCCTGAGCTGGCAAGGGATGAACAGAATGACCTCATTGGAGCATTCCACCTCTGGCTTTCTATGAAATGAGTAGCTGCTTTTTTACTCAACCAGCAGAAACGGGGGGAATGAAATTTAAATTACAGACAAATCTTACATAACTATTTTTATAGGAGAGGAGAGACTTAATAGTATTATTCTATTTTTATAATCTAGAACAAATTTCTAAACTTTAAACAATCAAGTGTCCTATTAAACTCTGGGATAAATGCCAATGCAATTTGATGTCACATCTTACTCAGAGCAGACCCACTGAAATTAATGAACTTGACTATCATATGTTTATTCATTTCAGTAGGTCTACTGTGAGTAAAACTTTGTTAGATACAAGCCTTGGATTTCGAAATGCATTGGTTCAAGTACTCTGTTTAATTATTTTGTTGCAAATTGGGCAGTCCAACACACATTTTTATCACAATGGAATTTGGAAGAAGAAAAAGAGGCTGATCGGCAGAGTCATGTCTTGGCAGTGACTAAGCAAATGAGTGCACTAACTGTAAGTAACAGAACATACATCTTCTATATGCTAGTAATTAGTAATAAGCCTTCAGGTCTTGCAGGCAAAAGCTTTTAAAAATCAGGTCTGGGTTGGATCTGGCCTGATATAATGTATGTAAGGTTTGCTATATCTGATAAACATTTTACATGCTTCCGTTTAATTTAGCGCCAGGTGATTTCCCAGTCTTCCTCCTCCTGTGAAAAGTATATGCACCAAACACATTTTTACAGTTAATGCAACCCAGGAGTACCCATGATGCTGCATTTATAAATAATGAGAGTTTGAAAAGTACATCTTGCAAATCTGAACTGTGAATTAGGAAGTCTGTGGTTCAAATCCTGTCTCTTCCATGAACTCACGAGGTGGCCTTATGCAACCCACTCTCTCAGCCCCCCACATCTCTGCTCTAGACCATATATGGCTCCCAAACATTTATATATGATCCCAGAGATGCCCCCACCTTGCCTTTTATAAAATAATCTATTCACTGCTTGCCATTTCCACACTGTCTTTGGCTGAGTGTGTATGTGCATCACTAAATATGTACGGTGAGTTTGAGTGTTTGTGTGTATGCATGTGTGTGACTGAGGCATGCAACTCTTGGAGAGTCAGCCAACCGTCAATCCAGTCCTGGGATCAAAAAGGTTAGCTGCTCATGCCTTACAGGTTTGTTGTAAAAGATAGTGCACATGAACAACTTGGAACATGTAAAAGCATTATACAAAGAATGTTTCCTATTCCTGTTACTATTACGATCATCATCATGCATCTCAAACTCCTATCTTATCATTCCTAAATTATTTATTTTTAAATAATATATAAATTGATACCCCACCCTTCCTCCTAAAGGAGCCCAGGGTGGCAAACATATTAACAACATACATTCTAAAAACAATTAAAAACACTCCAAAAACACAATTATAGTTAAAAACACTCCACACCCACCCACACACTATTACAGTTAAAAACATTCTTCCATGCAGTGATCTCCGGGTTGCCGGGAACAGTCTCCTTCAGCCAGCAAATGCCAAAAGCTTTGCTTGGTACCAAAAAAGACAAAAATCTCAACACCAGGCTAGCTCTTTGGGGGAGGACATTCTGCAATCAAACTTTTTTAAAAAAACAAGGCAGGAGGATTGACTGAAGCAAAGCATTGGGTGCTTCATTCTCCCACATCTTCATTTCCCCATAATTTATTTATTTATTACATTTATACCCCGCCTTTCTTTTTTTGATAGAAACCCAAGGCATATGGTTCCCAAGCGGTCTCCCATCCAGGCACTGACCAGACCTGACCCTGCTTAGCTTCCGCAGGGTGCAGGCCTCATGTGCCTTCAGACCATAGCCTGGGATAATGTCGCTGGATGGCCCTGTGACCCTAATAATAGTAATAAAAAGGGATGTTGCTGACAAGCATTTGCCCCACCATGCTAAGTTCTAATGCTGAGCCTGATGCCTGAAAGTAAGATAATGGTTTTTTCCCTTGTTATTATTTTGGTCTGCTTGGTTTGTATAAGATGCTCCATGTTGCTAGGGCCCCGAGTAGCGCAAAACAGAGGGATAGCTAGGATACCAGTTTTCTAAAGTGATTCTAATAACTTCTATGTTAGTAGCATGAGTCTAACTGAAGCAGTAATATAATTTGCAGCTTGCATGGCAGAAAGCCTGAAATTCACCAAGAAATATCCCAATGGAGCTCCAAAAATAGCAAACACTATTTATAGGGCTTACCTTTCTATCAGGTTTTTGCTTAGCACATAAGTTTTATGATGTTCAGCTCTTCACATTTTTTGCTATATTAGTAGATTCACGTGTCATTCAAATAAATGGGAAATAAGTGTTATTGCCTTCAGCATCCCTATTATTTTTCAATAAATGTAAACCAATCCTGCAAGTTTCTTTCTACACCCTTTCTTGACAAATGAAAATACTCATGGGATTCCTAGAACTTAACAGCATCTTTCAACTATTGACTGCGCCTTCTAATGAAAAACCCATTTTTTACAAAAGCATTTGTTATGTTATAGGGTTGTGATGAAGCGATGAAGCTCAGTTGTAGCTTTGTCCTTAAATGCACAAATTAGGTTGCACAATGTAAGACAAATAGTATATTTATTCATGGCGTACAGTAATTTGTTATATTTGCTACCTTAGAACTGTACACACAGAGAAAAAGAACGGAAGAAAGAAAAACACAAGAGGACTTCATATCCCCCTGGAAATGTCAGATAGTGTAAAATTCAGCTGCCAGAATGCTTGTGAGAGCTAGACAGTTTGATCATTTCACACCAATTTTGCATTCATTTTACTATCCATTACTTTCTAGGCTCAATTTAAAGTACTAGTGCAAATCTTTAAAGTCCTACATAGTCTTGGGGACCAGAATATCTGACAGACTGCCTACATCTGTATTAACCTGTCCAGGCCATAAGATCAACCTCAGAGAGGTTCTCTGGCCTGTCAGAAAGTTCAATCAGGTGAGCAGCTACCGATGACAGGGCCTTTTCACTGGTGATTCCACACTTGTGGTATTCCCTCCCCTGAAACATTCACTTGTCCCCCTCTTTAAAGCTTTTTTTAAAAACAAAATCTATCAAAACTTTCATTAGCCTTATTGCTGATTCACTGTAGATATTATTTTATGTGATGTAATTTTTATTTTAGGTGTTTATTTTCTTTTACACATTTTTAGTGTAAACTGCCGTGTGAGAGCTTGCCCTAAAAGGCAGGGTGGAACTAAATATATAATGTCCCCCCCAACCAGAGGGAATAGGGGGGGGGAAAAGCTTCTTGCCATTGGCAGTGAAGCACACGCTACTCCAGAGAGCTGCAGTTTGCATATATATAGCTGACTGTAATTAATGAAATTTGCAGATGGTTTGAATTAGAAGGCACATGCCAAACTACTGTGTAGGTCCTGTTGAAATTATCATAGCATATGTTCTAAAATGGTTACCACCAAAGGTTAAAAACTCACGAATTGTTGAAAAATATTTGTAAGCTTTCACTCTTCTGTACTGTGAGAACAGGATCATGGACTAGATAGGCCATTGGCCTGATCTAGTAGCATCTTCTGATGTTCTTAGGATCCAATATATGAAAGCAAAATCTAACATTAAACTTAGTTGTTTTCTAGTAGCCATTGTAGCTTTTTGAGCAAGAGAGGACACACAAGCAGCTTGCATCATCTTTTCCCTGAACCCAGCTGAAAAGGGGAGAAGCATGTTCTGTCTCCACCTCAGGGAATGCACTTCTCACAGTGGGAGATCTGCACATCTCTTTTCTTCCAATAAGATCTGAGCTCACACTTATAAATTCCATAGCCTGGATCTGAAAAACCATGAGACTATTCTGTTTGGCCAACAGGCCTTTGGACCTGTGTTTCTTTTTACATTTTATTTATTAAGGACTTGGGTTTCTTGAACACAAGAGCCCTTTGCCACAAGGCAAATCTCATTTGAAACTGAAGGGAGATTCAAAAATCTATTTGTAATATGGCATGGAAGTCTTCCTTAGAAAGACATCCTAGTGGGCACTACTAAGCCTTTGGACATTCCTGAAGCAGCTCTCTGGGTTCTAGTTTATGCCTTAAGCCAGAACTGATTGCCATCTATTGGCCTGTTTTGGCATTATTTCATCACATAGGAACAAAGGAAACTAACTTATGCTGAAATAGACCATCAACCCATCTAGCTCCAACACGCAGACTTAATTAGGCCCACTAGTTCTCCTCATTTGATTTGCAAGGCTGTTTTGGCTAAAACACACCACACTAGGGATGGGTGAGAATTCGGCTGGATTCAGACTTAGCAACGGGTTTTTCAATGGTCCGCATATTCTCCATCTTTGCAGAGTGATCCTATTTGCTCAGAACTTCAGCAGCTTTTCCCAGACACTGGATTTCCCCCCCTCGAATATTTCTTCAAATATATTGTTCTTTGATTAATTTTACTCACAGCACAGCAGTTTCTCTCCCACTCCCCTCCACTCGGATAGTCCAACCTCCACTCATGGAGGAAGCAAGCCTATAAAAGCCTATAATAGCAGAGTAGGAGGATGCAAAGCTGCTTTCCTTTCAAAATATTGGCAATTCTTTTGAAAATATTGATTATTTTCTTTCAAAATATAGATATTAATATTGATATTTTTGGAGAGAGAAAATCAGACTGGTAAAAGCAATGCATACGGGACAGTTAGGTCGATTTCATGCGTTTGAAGCAGCACCAGCCAACAGATCCTATCGCTACCTGCACCTGACATCATCTATGACAAAGGGTGTGAAGCAGGTAAAGGCAGAGCTCAGGAAGCACAGTGCACACTTGTTTTGCCTGCACAATTTGAAATCAAAATGGGTCACCTGACCCCTTGTGACATCAGGTGATTGACAAATGGGCAGGACCACCCACTTGTCAAACCTGGAGCACATGGTTGTGTGGAGATAAGGATGTGGCTCACCAGCCAGATCCAGTTCCTCATTCTTGGTCTACACTGACTGGCAGCAGTTCTCCAGGGTTTCAGATGAAGGATATTCCCAGCCCTACCTGGAGATGCCGGGGATTGAACCTAGGACCTTCTGCATACAAAGCAGATGCTCCACCACGGAACCATGGTCCTTTCGGCATGAGGGGGAGAGGAGGGCCATGGATGCTGGCCCCAGCTCTGCTGCCTTGGCCCCAGCAGCTGTGCCCCTTCACCATCCAGACTTTGAGGGATAAGACTTGCAAAGGAGAAGCCTGCTGAACACACATAGCCTTTCCCCAAATAAAGCCTGAACAGGACTTATGGCATTTCCTCTAAAGATGCTTCCTCAACTTGCATAGGAGTATTTTAGAAATGCAAGGAGATCCAAACACCTGTGCAGTAGATATTATTCTAACTTCGTAGAATCTTTTTTCATGCTGGATTCACACCAGTGAAAGACTGCTTTGCCTGTGGGATCAAGAGATTCCAACTCAGACCTATGTTTTTTGCCAAGACTACCATTGTTCAGGAAACACTGAGTCACTATTCCAAAAACCTTTCACTTACGCACGTCTGGATCTTATTTTAGCCAAGCTGCAGACTTGAAACTGGGCATCCATTCAGGTATCCTATCCAAGAAAAAGGATTTTGGTACTAATCTTTAAGGCACCTGTGTTGTCCCTCTCTGAGTACATTCCTCATAAATCTCCAAACAGATATAAAGATATTCCTTTAGCAATTGATGTGGCTACTGTCAGGCCCTGGCCTAGCTCTGCAGAGAAGGGCTGCAGCTGGGACCCACTTCAGGTACTGACAGAGGAGGACCAGAAGAGAAATAGACTTGGCGGGAGATGGGCTGAAGGTCAGGCACAAAATCAGGGAGATGAGAGTCAAAGGGCCAAAGTCAGAGTGAGGCAGAAAAGTCCTCTTCAAGCATCGTGACTGTGAAGGGGAGCACTGAGGACAAGCACATTATCCCCATCCCACTCTGCCCTCCCTTTCAGTCACCTCCCATCTTGTGGAAGGTGACTGTGTGAAGCACAAAACCACAGGTACAAACCACAGGTACAAAAGACTCCCTGCTTTACACAGTTGCCTTCCATGCAAGGAAGATGACGGATACACACACACACACACACAAATGGGGTGTGGAGCTAGCATGCTCATCCTCACTGCTCCCTTTTTTATTTTATTTTTTATTTATAAAAATATTTATATACCACCAACTCATATAAAACATCAAGCCGATGTACAGACATGTGTGCAAATGAAGCACCATAAAAACAATACAAAATAATCATTAAAGTGACTGGCTAATTGAGAAAATGTAAACAGCTTATAGGCTTGTCAGCATAAAAGCTCTTTATGTGGTTGCTTCCCCATATTCTTAATGTCTGCTAAGGTTGGGTTTAGGGATGGGATCTCTTCGCTGGTGCTGGTTCAAAAGCATTCAGTCGACCTAATGGAAAATGGAAATGGACTGCATCCAAGTCGATTCTGACTTATGGCGACCCTATGAGTAGGGTTTTCGTGGTAAGCGGTATTCAGAGGCGGTTTACCATTGCCTTCCTCTAGTTGACCTAATAGGCAGTCATTAGTTCAATTTGTCTGCTAGCTACTGCTTTTACCAATCCATATTTTCCCCTCAAAAAATTGATATTAATATTGATCATTTTAAAGGAAATATCAATAATTTTAAATGCAATACCAATACTTTGACAAGAAATATTAAAAAATGAAAGGAAATATTACTAAAATTATAGTTCTTAACAAAGTGGATTTTAAAAAAATGTTTTTGAAAATAGCCACAGAAAATGACTACATAAAAATTTGATTTATAATGACAGAGAATAAATGAATTAATGGAAAATTTGGTACAAAATCTGAATTGGGCAGGATCTTAGCATATCCTTAGTTGAGTTTCAAGGCAGCAGTGGATGGTTGAAGGAAGAAGGAACTAGGGATGGAAAGTTCTGTCAATTTCAGTTGTCTCGGTTTCTCATTTTTCCAGTCTTAAATTCAGTTTTCCATATTTCTGCAGCAATTTGAATTTTTTTAATCCTCATGAAAATTCTCCAGCATTTTAGTGTGAATCTCTCCGAACACACGTTTTTGTAGGCAGTTTTGACTACACATTTTTGCAAGCAATTTCTCATCATATAGTACATTTTTGTGTTATTTTCATTCATCTATTCATTTTTATGCACACTTTCCCCTTACATATGCATTTTTGTAAACACTCCTTGGTTGACATACTGTATTGCAAAATTTGAATAAGTGCAAATTTTGAAGGATGGCTGTGTTTCAGTTCTCATATTGTTTCGGAAAGTGTGAATTTGATAGATTCAGCTTCAAATGCGAACTGAATCGAATTTCTTGCCCATCTCTAGAAGGAACACTTGTGAGATCAAAGGCAGGAATGGGTCAAGATGCAAGGCATATTCAGGCGATGGAAGAAGTAGAATAGGCATGATTCTCACACTGCAGACAGCTTACTTGGACTGATAAGTTGGCTTGCCTGCAATGGCTTTATAGGTCTGATATGTCCCAATAAGCTTGGAGAATCAACTCACATTATTCAAGCTGGGCAGTCAGCTGACTTTCCAGGCTCTACCCCAATGTCCTCCCATGCAACCCCCAGTCCCCTATCTTCCCCATGTTCAGTGGGAGAGTCTGAAGGGATGTTTACTCGCATTTGCTGCTTTGATAGGGCCCCAACTGCATGGAGGTTTCAAGGAAGCACAAGAAGAAAGCCCCAGAAGACTTTTCCTGCTCACGCAGCAATGGTTAAGCATGTAGGGCAATGTCCACTAATTGCTGAGGACAGGGCTTGCATGCATGCATGCCCATGGCCCCCATTCACAGATACAGAGTCAGTGCGTTCAGGAAAATGCTTGAACACCCAAAGGTGCCTGCTGCTGTTGCAAAACCACCTATGCCTCTTTGAAGACTAGAAAAAGCAGTGCTGTTTCCCTATGCAATCCCAGCAATGGGGGTGGGGAAAAGGCATTTGGGAAGCTGAGGTTGTCATCATATAGGCACTAACTTGGGAGCAGGTCACATTGAACTTAAGAGGAGTTACTTCCAAGCAGACATGCATAGGATTTCACTGTAAGGCTCTCTCCTGAGTGAAAGGTTCCGGGTTTCCCAAAGAGAGTCAATTACACTCAGCTTCCAGATGGTATCTCTTGTGCCTGTGCTGGAATAGCCATTCAGGAGGAGAAAGCAGACAGGCAGACTTGCAAAGGTACAGAACAGCATTATAGAAGATGCTGCTGTCATTAAAATGTTTTAAATGCAGCAGATAGTTTAAAAGTACAGCAAGCCTGAATGAGACATGTCTGCACAAGCTGTTGGGACCTGACTTGAGATTTCTGAATGGCTGGAGTACATCACTCAAAACACTTTCTAATTATGTTAATAAAAATAGATTCATTGTGGTTTTTCACCTTCATTGTACATTACATTTCCCTGTTTACAAGATTAATGCTACAATTCATGTGAACTGTATTTTAAGACTTAAGATCACCTCAGGGAGGAAGATCCACAATTCTGGTGTGTTGTCAAAAAAGCACTATACCTGGTAGTTCTCTGCTATAACGTAGACAGCACATTCTTGAATTTTGGCATTAAGTTTCTATGTAAACAGGCCAATTTACCACCAAACTGCAACTGCTGATCTTAGCGTTCTAGACAGTTTTTGCCTTTTATCAGTCAGTCTTACATTATTAACATTTAAAATGAAAGGTAACTATCAATTTCTGTTTACTAATCAGTCTTAAATTGTATATATGTTTATATTCTATCTTGCATCTAGGCTACAGCATCTAATAATTGTATGCTACATTTGTAACTGGATAATGTATTGTCATTTGCTTAAAATATATAGTGAACAATTCCAGAAAACATGAATTATAATTGCTAAGGAATATTTACAACTTGGACATTAAATAGGGGGGGCATCCCTAAAATATGAAGAATGTGACTGTTAAGATATATCTAGGCAGAGTGTACTTTTGATGAGTTCTAATCACAGTGAGATTTAACAGTGAGGGGTTTATTCAACACATTATTTGAATTAGCTAGACGCAAGCATTTCATAAGTGTATTTGTATTATTGGACTGAATATCATTCATCATCCCAAAAAGCTATGGTTTCTGAAACAGTAAATACACATCCAAACTGCTTTTAACTAGCATATCACAGACGATCTTTAGCATTTTCAGGGCCTATGACCTCCACACCAATATGAGACATACAAATACATAAACATGTATGCCAACCTCAAATGAAAGTTTGAAACATGTGTAACGTATTATATATAACTATTTTTGTGCACTTCTTACGCAGAATACAAGATCTGTTCAATGCTTACCTTAATCAGTATTACATTCTACAAGGAAAATACACAAATGTGTTTCTTTTTTTAAATCTAAATCTATAAATGTGTTCCTGATTACTGCTCTTTCTAAAGGTTATTCTCATTACTCAGCTTTAAATTAATTTTGCTTTTTCCAGGTGTGTACTGAGGAAACATTTATTGTTTCCAAACTATGTTATAGCATAATTGCTAAATGCAGTATCATAGATAACATCAATAGGAAATTTGTTAGATGCAGATTTTCCATAAGGGAAAATGTTGTTGCACCATGACAGTTTTTTTTTTAAAGATACATGTCTAGTTTCTTAGTTTTAAAAACTCAAATGTACTGTGTTGATCAGGCAGTCCTTGCCTAAATTTATTGTCAGCAACTCAATACTGAAAATAGTTACAGAATTCTTTCTTTCTGTTGGAAAACATTTGCCATAATTTCATTTTATCTATTATTTCATACATATCACAGCAGCTACTATTTTTTTAGTATTTGCATGACATATTTTCCCAAGGAAGTTAGGATTATATACATGGTGTCATCCATCCCAAGAAATATTATCCTCACAACCTCATAGGTGAGGCATAGAGAGACAGACTAGACCAATATCACCTTTTGAGCTTCACATTTGAATCAAAGTTTGAACTCAGGACTGTAGTTGGTATCACAGAGGCAGACCTAGCTCAGTATTGTCAACTCTGATTGGCAGCACTTTTCCAGGCAGGAGTGTTTCTCTGCCCTACCTGAAGATACCAGGGACTGAACCTGGGCTCTTCTGACTACCACTAAGCTATAGATGACAGATTCAGTCATTGCCACAATAGCTTCAAAACTGGTAGAGAAATAGGGTGCCTCAGTATTTAGGACAAAGGCTGCCCATTTGGGATTATAAACTCAGAGTATTTATTGTTATTAGAGCTAGGCAGAAAGCTAGTTGTATTCAAAATAGGGCTAAGGTGAATGTACCATTAGCGCAAGGACATCTCCTTGAGCAACAGGGCATTCTCCCCCTCTCCTCTTCCTGCCCATACCCCATATCTGTTCTGGGGTTTTCCCCAACCATCTGTAGCAGATTTGGGGATGGCATAGGGTGCACGGGGGTGAGTGGGGGGTGGGAAGAAAGGAGGAATACCTCATTGTGCTAGTACAAGACTTCAGTCGAATACCACCCAATGTCTTTTTCTTTTTAATTAGTCTTTATTGATTTTATAAGCTCATAAAATAAAAACGCAAACATGAGAACATATATTTAAGTACTCTGAATACATTATTGTTTCTTCTTATGCGGTTCCTTATATTTCCTCTTTTTCTTTACAGGAACCTTTCCAAAATGGTGGAGTGTGTTATTAATATTGCCATATCTGGATGAACGTTGCCAAGTCTAAATCTTGAGTATTAATATAATCAATAAAATCAAACAAAACTGAAAGGAATTAACCTCCTTTACTTTGTCCTCATATCATTCTTAAATCATCTGTAAGCTTTTCCAACAATGCCATATTCCAGACTATCTGATACCATATATCCAAATTTATTCTTACTAAATCTTTCTAGAAACGAGCAATAAGCAATTCTGCAGCTAAAAATGGGGAACTAATCAATGTCTTGTTCTGTAAATCAAGATCTTCATTTACAAATAAATTCAATAATGCCAATTGTGGGGACAGAACAAATTATTAATTTAATTTCCATATACACTGTTACTCAAAATTGGCACACCTTAGGACCTTCCCACCACATATGAACATAAGGACTCAGATTTTGACATCCTCTCAACATAATGGGGATGGTCCAGGATTCATAAGTGACAAAACTTTGGTGTGAAGTACCATCTGCACAAAAGTTGTAATGATAGTTCTCTATGTTTAGTTACAATTGTTTGAAAAGGTGGCTTAACCCATTGAGTTATCCAATCTTCCCTGTCTATTTCTGTCTCTAATTCTCATTCCCACCATTGTTTTAACTCAGTCTTATCTCTACAGTAGGTGTCTATCATAATCTTATAAATCTTTGTCAGTATCAAATGTTCAAATCTTGATGGTATACAGGTGTCTTCCTTAACCACTGAATTATTCAAGAAAGTTCTAATTTGCTCCTGTAGTTACCATGGAAGGGGTAGTCCCTGTAATTGATCTTTCAGTTTATTTTCATCCATTCGCTTACCATTCATACAGAAACACCTAAGATGATACAGTCCTTTGGGATGCCACCTTACTATTTCAAATGTACAGCCCCTATTGAAAAATAATGGGTGGAATGCCAAAGGAATCAAGAGGGACATTGAAGGAATTAAAATTGCTGCCTTTTGAGTCCAAGCCCAAAACATTGAGTAAATCTATTTTCTATCGGTGACATCAAACAAAATTTATATTCATCAGGTGGATGAGGTGAAACAAAAACCTCCCGAAAGACTGGGAGGGAAAGGTGTTTGACAATTTTGAGTGGGGGTTGGCAAAGGTGATTCAGGGTTGTTGCTTTCCTTTTTGAGTGAGAAAATTTCAGCCCAGCCTTAAATGGTTATCAGTGCTTTTTTTGTGATGGCATTTACTGGTACAGAGTATTGTCACCTGTCCTTTTGCTGCCAATGGCAGCTATTACATGCTGACACCCTTGGCACTTTTATCAAGGTATGAGTATCATCGGCACCTCATTTGTTACCAAAAAAGCACTGATTGTTATTATGTTTTCATTCCACCCTTCTTCAAAGGAGCTCAGAGAGCATTATTTCTCTCCTCCCTCATTTTAACTGCACAACAACACGGTGAAGTTAGGTTAGACTGAAAGATAGTGATTGGCCCAATGGTGCAGTGGAGATTTGAAGCACCATTTCCCAGTTTCTCCTAGTACAACATTGTAACCCCTATACCTCACTGGCTATCAAAAGTCATGCTGAAAATACATGGGTGTGCCATTGGGCTTACACACCACATTTCTAACCTCTATAATTAGCTTTTCTGATGTCTTAGACAGTTTGCTGATTCCCAAGAAGTAACAGGATGAAGAGCATTTTGGTCTGTACCTTACATCTATTGATTTGATTGAAACTGACTTTTGTTAGATTATGCTTTGTCTTCAGTGTTGCTCATGCAGCACAGAGAACTGATGTTTCCAATGATGTTCATGTTTCAAAGGATGCTGGCTTCATGGACACGAGGCTTAGGCAAAGTAAGAGTTAATGCAGAAGTCAGAATGATACAATTGGATATGGAGACCTATTATTCTCCCCCTGGGTAGGAGTGAGCTCTGATGTGTATAATATCTGGAAAACTGTAAGAAAGGATATCTAAACATATGGATTTACTGTACGGCTCTAGGAATACAATCAACAAGGGACCAAATATTTGGTTTCCAAATCACAGTGGAACATGTCTTGTTTTGTTATGCACCAACATTCAAGCTGTTCAAAAGTTAATGTTAGCATGTCAGCCTTGAATTAGGAAACTGGGAAAGATTTAAGCAATTTTTACACAATAATGAGTTGTCACTGCTGTATTCTACGTCTCGGGAGCCATTCTTGTGTTATATTAGTGCCAAGATTGCCAACCATCAGGACCACTAACTGTTTGGGCTCCAGTCCAAGCCTCAGAGGGATAATCATGTTAGTCTGTTATAGAAGACATCCCAAATGATAGTTTAACACTAGGGATGGAAGAATTCCCCTCATTCCATTCCATTTCCTTCTGTTTCATTCCATTGCTGTTCATCTGCTGCATACTTACATTCCATTTCCCCTGAATTACGGTTTAATGATGAAAAATTATAAGCTTAATTTCAGAACAGGCCAGAACTGGCTGGAGCTGATGGGAGTTGCAGTCCAAAACATCTGGAGGGTGCCACATTGAGGAAGGCTGCCTGAAAAGAAATAATAATTCCAGTAGGCAGCATAGCCACCAGCTTACCAATTAGCTATAAAGTTAACCCTCCATGTGGAACCTCAGCAAGGTTGGGTACCAGGATCTGCCAATAGGGAAGGGCCACATTTTGATAAATTCATAGAAGCATTCATACCCAGTCAGATTATTTTCCCATCTAGCCAAGTACTGTCTACTCTGTCTGGGGTCTAAGGCTGGGTTCAGGAACCTCAGGCCTGGAAGCCAAATGTGATCCTCCAGGCCTCTTTTTGACCAAAAAAGCACTGCTTCTGAGTAAATTTGCTTTGGATCATGTTACAGAAGTCTTTGTGAATGTTTCGACACATTTTCTTTGTGAATTAAATTTAGTGTGGCCAAGGGGGAAAAGCACCTGCTACAGAGTTTTCTTAAACCTTGCAGGGCGGAAGGACCAAAAGAATTCCCTGTCTCAGTACTAATGGTATGGATATGCTAATTATTTACTTCTATCCAGACCATTTCTGCAGTTTTGCATATATTCCTCCTTCAGGCCTATTAAAAGTGCCCTCTTGTTGCTGTGCCATCTCTGGACGGCATGCAAGGGTACGCACTGCAGCCTTTTATTTTGCTGCTGGTAGCTGAGCATTTCCTTCATTGGGTAATGAAGGAGGAGGAGAAAAAAAATGTCTTTTTCTTTTCCTCTTTTCTCAACATAACAAAGGGGTAGTATTAGTCACAGTTTGCATGGCCACTTGCCAGCCAAGTTGGGGTTTTTTTTAAAGAGGCCTAATAAAAATGTCTATTAGGCTTTTCTAGGTATTTAGAAACTGACCTGTACCACCAGCCAAAGCTGAATGAAATTGGCAAAGCGCTACAGCCCAATCCCACAGTTGCTTTGTAACTTTCAAACAACCTAAAAGCCTTGTTGAAATGTAGCAGCCATGGCAAGCTCACACTCTTTGCCAAAGCACTTCAGCGATATGTTCCAAGCAAGATCTGATCCCTCAAGCTTGGACGGGGTGGGAGTGGGGGAAGGATTGGTGTGGTTAGGTTCTGTCAATATTGTGCACAGTACAAATGGGGGGGGAAATCCCCTTGACTTGTGTTTTTAATGAGACATCCCCTTGGATTTGTTTCATCTGTACTCCATGGGATCTGGTTAGGAAGGCTTTCATCCAGGCAGAGTTCAAAAGCAATGATGGGGGTGAAGCCTAGAAGTAGACCATGAAACCAGATTTTCCAAGAGGCTACTACAGGGTTGATTTCCCCTCCACCCCCCAAAAAGCAAGTCAAGTGAAAAAATGGTTATAAGATTAAATGTTCACACTTATGGTTTACATGCAAATAAATGCAAAGGGTTGTATCCAACGAAGGTTTACTCAGAGTAAACCCACTGAAATAAATTGGCCTAAGTTAATCGTGTTCATTAACTTCAGTGGGTCTACTCTGAGTAGGACTAGCACGGAATACAACTCAAAAATATTTTCCCTGGTTCGTACATTAACAAGAAGCTAGTCCACACATGTGGTACTTTATGAAAAACTACAGATGAACAAAATGTACATAAAAAGAGCCTGCTAGATCAGGCCAGTAGCCTCTAGTCCATCATCCTGTTCTCACATCTCCAATCAGATGCCTATGGGAAGCTTGCAAGGTGGACCTGAACACAACTGCACTCTCCCCTCCTGTGGCCTCCAGTAACTGGTAGTCAGAAGCACACCACCTCCAACTATGGAGGCAAAGCACAGCCATATTAACAATGTCCTGAAAGGAAGAGCTCTTTGTCTTCCTAAGAATGAGGGGGCAAGTTTATTCTTCCTCCTCATTACTAACCCAAGATCCCTAAGCAATGTATTAAATGTTACTACACTCAGTATATCTGGAAGATGATTAGAATTTAGATGTATTGTCTTCAATACATACTGTAAAATTTTAAAATATAGAACTACTAGGGGCTCCACCCCTCCTCACTTCATTCACAAATCCTACTTACCATTGCCGAAAATCCCCCTCCCCCCATAGGTCACCAAAGCCCCGCTAACCCTTCATGGGTCTCCACAGCTCCCCTAAGAGTCACCAAAGCCCCTCTTCTGCCCAAGAGTCACCAATGCCCCCATCCCAGCAGACATACCCCAAGCACCCACACACACACAACTAGGGTTGCCAGCCTCAGGGCCTGAGAATGATTCTGTATCTTTAAGATACAGCCTCTTGGAGGCTGGGCCTGGCAACCAAGAGGTCTTCTGTTTGTTTAAAAATTGTGCAGAGGGAAGGGAGAATTCCACTTTGTGGTTTTCCCATTGCAGAGTTGCAAGAACACCTGCAATTGGTTGACTTTCTCTTCTCCTAAAGATACAGGATCAGTCTCAGGCCATGGACTTGGCAACCCGAAACTACATATCCTTTGGAGGGATATGTTGACTGCGGACTGAGGGACGTGTGGAGACCTTTTTGCCTACAGGAAGAGGAACATTGTTGTTGCTTAGAGAAAGAGAGCAGCTGTGGCTGCTACTTTGGTTCTTACACACAGCATTTGTTCCAGCTGCCCAGGGAGTGAGAGCTATTATTGCTGTTTGCTCCTGTCTTCTTTTGATTGTCATCATTGCTGCGCTTCTCATTGAACTGCTTGTACTGGGAAGATCTGCTGCTGGGCATAATGAAGATGGCGGCGTAAGAGCTCGCTACGGCTGGAGCTCCGCCACCATATGTTTCTTTTAACACCTTTTAATCACCTTTTAGCGTTATTTTTGGGATCAGGAACGCCTCCCCTCCGTTTTATAACTTGCAATAAATTTGGCTGTATTTTAATTTGTTTGTTTGTTTGTCTGTCTGTTGTTGTGTGAATGAGACTGAGTGAATGTGTGTTTGTGTTTATGTTGTTTAAGTGTTTTGCTGTATTAGATTTATTTTAAGATGTGCCTGGGAGAACATGCCTTGGGCCTCGCAGGGAGATTTTCGGGGGCCCCAATTAACGTTGTGACGGGTAATGGGAGGTATGGCATTGGGAGGAGAACGTGCCAGGTAAGGGGAACTCGTCCCAGACAAGTTGTGTCTGTGCCTTGTTCCGGTTCTCCTCCTATCCACAGGACTGTTGGTTGTACTGTCAGCCAGCTCTTGGATCTCCAGGTGCTGCTTTTAAATGCTAGGTCGGTCATTAATAAAAACCCCCTTATCCACGATTTGATTGTGGAGAAGGGTGCCGACCTTGTGTGTATTACCGAAACCTGGGTGGGTGAGCAGGGAGGAGTTGCTCTTTCCCAGCTTTGCCCACCTGGGTATTCGGTGCAGCACTGTGGTAGATCTGAGGGCCGGGGAGGCGGGGTTGCTGTGGTCTATCGGAGTTCTTTCTCTCTCACTAAGCACCCTGTCCAGACGGCGACTGGTTTGGAGTGTCTTCATCTTGTGCTGGGCCAAGGAGACAGATAGGGAATACTATTGGTGTACCGCCCACCTTGCTGCCCAATGGCTTCCCTAGCTGAGCTGACGGAGATAGTCTCGGAGGTATTGTTGAGATCCCCCAGACTTGTGGTACTGGGGGATGTCAACATTCATGCCGAGGCTGTCTTGTTCGGGGCAGCTCAGGACTTCATGGCCTCCATGACAACCATGGGGCTGTCTCAAGTTGCTACTGGCCCGACGCATGTATCAGGACATACTCTTGATTTGATCTTCGCCACTGGTCATGGAGATGGTGATCTGAGGGTGGGGTATTTTTCATCTACTCCATTGTCATGGACAGATCACCGCTTGCTGAGCTTTAGACTCACGGCAACCCTTTCCCTCTGCAGAGGTGGGGGACCTATTAAGTTGGTCCGCTCCCGGAGGCTTATGGATCCTGTTGCTTTCCAGAGCGCTCTGGGAGTTTTTCCGGCTGATAGCACTGGCGCTCCTGTCGAGGCCATGGTCGATCTGTGGAATGCGGAGATGACCTGGGCCATTGACATGATCGCTCCCGCGCGCCCCCTTCGGTGCAGAACTCAAACAGCACCGTGGTATACCCCGGAGCTGAGAGTGATGAAGCAAGAGAGAAGGAGGCTAGAGTGCAGGTGGAGGCGAACTCCTGACGGATGTAGTCATTCTTTGGTGAGTGCTTCCACTAAGTTGTATGTAAAAGCAGTTAGGGCGGCAAAAAAGTCATATTTTGCTGCCACCATTAGATCATCTCTTCGCCGCCCAGCGGAGCTTTTTAGGGTGGTACGAGGGCTTTTACATTCTGGCCCTCCTGATACTAAGGAAACATCGGAAGCTCGCTGCAACGAATTTGCGGAGCACTTCCAGGATAAGATTGCTTGCATGCGTCGGGACTTAGACTCTGATGTTATGACAGATGACTCCATTGAAGTGTCCAGAGCGCGGTCTTGTCCTTCATTGTTGGATGAGTTTCAGTTGGTGCAGCTCGAGGAAGTGGACAAGGTGCTTGGAATGGTGCGGGCGACCACGTCTGCCCTTGATCCTTGCCCATCTTGGCTGGTGAAGGCCAGCAGGGCTGTAACCACCGGCTGGGCCAAAGAGGTGATAAACGCCTCCTTGAGAGAGGGAGTAGTCCCTGGTAGTCTCAAGGAGGCAGTAGTGAGACCTCTTCTAAAGAAACCTTCTTTGGACCCAGATATTTTGAACAACTATAGACCGGTGGCGAATGTCCCTTTTTTGGGCAAGGTCCTGGAGTGGGTGGTCGCCGGCCAGCTCCAGGCACTCTTGGATGAAACCGATTATCTGGATCCGTTTCAATCCGGTTTTAGGCCTGGTTTTGGCACTGAAACAGCCTTGGTCGCCCTGTATGATGACCTTTGTCGGGAGAGGGACAGGGGGAGTGTGACCCTGTTGATTCTCCTTGATCTCTCAGTGGCGTTTGATACCATCGACCATGGTATCCTTCTGGGGTGGCTTGCGGAGTTGGGAGTTGGGGGCACTGCTTGGCAGTGGCTCTGCTCCTACTTAGCAGATCGTCGCCAGAAGGTAGTGCTTGGGGAACATTGCTCGACACCCTGGACTCTCCATTGTGGAGTCCCTCAGGGGTCGGTCTTGTCCCCCATGCTCTTTAACATCTACATGCAGCTTCTGGGTGCGGTCATCAGGAGTTTTGGAGTGCGTTGCCATCAGTACGCTGATGACACGCAACTCTACTTCTCCTTTTCACCTTCTTCAGGTGAGGCTGTTGATGTGCTGAACCGTTGCCTAACCGCGATAATGGACTGGATGAGAGCTAATAAACTGAAACTTAATCCAGACAAGACTGAGACACTGTTGGTGAGCTCTTTACCTGCCCAGATGGTGGATGTTCATCCTGTTCTAGATGGGGTTACACTCCCCTTGAAGGAACAGGTTCGTAGCTTGGGGGTCCTTTTTGACCCTTCCTTGTCGCTTGAGGCTCAAGTGGCCACGGTGGCACGGAATGCGTTTTACCATCTTCGCTTAGTAGCCCAACTACGCCCCTATCTGGACAGTGACGATCTCGCCTCAGTTGTTCACGCTCTGGTAACCTCTAGACTGGACTACTGTAATGCGCTCTATGTAGGGCTGCCCTTGAAGACCGTTTGGAAACTTCAGCTAGTGCAAAATGCGGCAGCCAGGTTGTTAACGAGGACCCGCTGGTCTGCGCATATAACACCTGTCCTGGCCCGCCTGCACTGGCTGCCTATTTGTTTCCGAGCCAGATTCAAGGTGCTGGTTTTGACCTATAAAGCCTTACACGGTGTGGGACCACAATACCTTGTGGAACGCCTCTCCCGCTATGAACCTACCCGTTCACTTTGTTCAATATCCAAGGCCCTCCTCCGGGTACCAACTCATCAGGATGCCCGGAGGATTGTTATTAGATCTAGGGACTTTTCTGTAGTGGCCCCCGAACTGTGGAACAGCCTACCTGTGGAGATACGCCTGGCGCCTTCGGTACTTTCTTTTAGGCGCCAGGTTAAGACCTGGCTATACTCCCAGGCATTTTAATGTTCAATGTGTTTCATTTAATTTTTTTTTTTCGTTTAACTTGTTGCTGATTTTATTGTAATTTTATTGTAATATTGTATTTTAATCTTGTTTTGTTCACCGCCCAGAGAGCTATTCACTATGGGCGGTTTAAAAATGAAATAAATAAATAAATACATGTGTTTCTCAGTCGCACAAGTGTTTTCTCTGATTTTTAAAAAAAATCAAAGCAACTGAAGGAAGCAGTAATCTGGTGCAGAAAATCATGGGGGCGCTTGTCCCTTTCACCGTAAAAAGCAGCTTGGGTAGGTGACAACAGGAAAAAAATGGATCACAGGAGAAAAGTGAAGTGCACTTTCCTTGCTAAGTGTGACGTTCAACACCAGACTGTAGCCTTGCAAAAAACATATGCAGGAAGACGTGTGTGTGTGTGTGTGTGGGAGCATTCATGTGACTGACCATCACATGTTATTTGACCCTTTGCCTTTCTTGTTGTATTGACTTTATCTGTTTTTTATATTGCTTTTATGATTTTGCTATGCAAATGTTTCGGGCTTGCTCAGAACTCCCCCCCCCCATAAACACATAAAATAAGAGTACAAAAACCCAAGGTCTTATGTTATTTGTTTATGGTATGCTTAAGCCCTGCTGAATCCAGCCAAAGGTCCATTTAGTTCAGCATCTGTTTCCCAAGACTGGGCTGCCAAATATCTTTGGGGAGTTTACAAGCAAGCCATGAAGGCTGCAGTATTCCCCAGCCACTCATCCTTAGCATCTGGTGTCCAGGGGTATACTGCCACTGAACATGAACGTTCCATTGTCTACAATTTCTAATAGTCAATGCTAGAACTATCCTCCTTGAATTTGTCTAATCTAAGCTTGCGGTCACCACCATATCCTTTGGCACAGAATTCCACATTGTGCTCATGTCCTGCTTGTGCATTTCGCAGAGGCACGTGACAAACAGAAAGCTGCTGTAGCATTTCTGTGTTCCAAAAGTTAGCATTAGGATCACGGCCTTAACTGGGCAACAAAGCAAATGGAGATCCTCCAGCATCTCTGCAGAAATCTCCTTTCCCTCCCCCCTAGGGTTGCCAGGCTCAGGGCCTGAGAATGATTCTGTATCTTTAGGAGAAGAGAAAATTCAGCCAAGTGCACGTTTTCTTGCAACACTGTAATAGGAAAAAACCACAAGGTGAACTTCCCCTTTCCCCCTGCACAACCTTTGAAGATACGGAAGACCTCTTGGAGGCTGGGCCTAGCAACCAAGAGATCTTCTGTATCTTTAAACGTTGTGCAGGGGAAGGGAGAATTCCACCTAGTAGTTTTTCCCATTACAGTGTTGCAAGAACACCTGCACTTGGCTGACTTTCTCTTCTCCTAAAGATACAGGATCAGTCTCAGGCCATGAACCTGGCAACCCTAGATAGGAGGGAGGAGAAAGGAGGGTGGGTTTGATCAATTGCATACTTTCTGAGTTCAATGGGATTTATTTCTGTGCAATCATGTTTGAAAGTGGAAATAGACTGCCTTCAAGTCAATCCTGACTTATGGTGACTCTATGAATAGGGTGTTCATGGTAAATGGTATTCAGAGGAGGTTTACCATTGCCTTCCTCTGAGGCTGAGAGGCAGTGACTGGCCCAACGTCACCCAGTGAACTTCATGGATGTGTGGGGATTCAAACCCTGGTCTCCCAGGTCGTAGTCCAACACTGACCTGGGGGAGGGGCAGGGAGGATAGGAGGAGAGGGAGGGGAGGAGATTGGGTGGATGGGCACTGGGCAGAGGGGAAGCCCCTTTCCTTTCCAAAAGGAAAACATTGTGAACGGTATCATTGCTTTTCAGTGTTTCCCCCACCTTTTTATTCTACAGCAGGCACATGTAGCCTCCCACCCAAATTTAAACCACATCCCTGGCCACATCCACACCAGGCCTTTAATTCTCTTTAGACAGTCATGGCTTCTTTCAAAGAATCCTGGGAAGTGTAGTTAGTGAAGGGTGCTAGGAGATGCCCTGTTTCCCTCACACACCTTCAATTAGAGTGGCTGACAGTTAAACCAGTCTGGCCACTGGAGCTCTGTCAGTGGAATAGGAGTCTCCTCTCAGCACCCTTCACAAACTACATTTCCCAGGATTGTCTGAGGGAAGCCATGACTGTCTCATGTAAAATCAAAGTCTGGTATGGGTGTGGCTTCCTGATTAGGCAAGCCAAGCAGCTGTGACTCTGGCTTTTAGAACACTGACAGTTCTTACTAAGCATGCCCAACACTATCATTTAGTTCAAGCCACAATTTCTTAAATTAATTGAAAATCAGCCAGGTATATTTTTAACTTTTAAACTGCAAAAGATGAAGGTCAGAATATGGGGCAAGGTCAGTAATAGGATTACAGGAACTCTGTGAACATTGCTGATTTTTTAATGAATTTCAACAGATTATGAGAACTCTGAAAGAAAAAAGTCCAAAAGAACTCTGGGTTGTTTTTCTCTCTTTTTAGACTTTGAACTGTCTGTTCTCTCTGACTGTTTTGTGTATCACCATGAAAATTGAGAGGGTTGTTAAGCAAGTGTTTCTGAGTTCAGGACTATAAGTTTTGTAAGGTTTTGTTTTGAAATGAGCTTATGGGAAGCATCAGAATGGCATGGGGGTAGGGTTGCCAGGTTCCTGGCCTGAGACTGATCCTGTATCTTTAGGAGAAGGGAAAGTCAGCCAAGTGCAGGTGTTCTTGCAACACTGTAATGAGAAAAAACACAAGGTGGAATTCTCCCTTCCCACTGCACAACTTTTAAAGATACAGAAGACCTCTTGGAGGCTCTGTTGTGAATCAGAGTGATCTACAAGTTGTAGGTCACCCTTGACTCATGATAAGCTAAGCAGAAGCAGCTGGATTTAAGGAACATTTGTTTCTCTGACACACTGCGTCGCATAGGTATGGTGAAAGAGAAGGGCTTGAATTAGTAACTTCTAAAATGGGCTTTTCTGCTGAAGCTAGTGTGCTTAGTTTCCTCGCCCCCGAGCAGGATTAAGTAGGTAATGGGCCAAAGTAAAATTAATGTTGAACTTAAACTTGCACAGAAATAATAGAGCAGCAGTAAATGAGTTTTCCCCTTTGTGCCGTGTCTTTTTATGAAAAGCTTCCTCTGAAACAAGCCCTGCATGGGACTCATTAAAATGCGCCAGCCATGGTATGTAGTGAACCTACTGTTGGGAAAAGGGGAGGCTGGGGGGGGGGGAGTAGGGTTACCAGGCTCAGGGCCTGAGATTTATTCTGTATCTTTAAGAGAAGAGAAAATTCAGCTAAGTGCAGGTTGCCAAATTCTTCCAAGCTACACAGCAAGTGGATTGGACTGTGAAACACCAACCCAATTTGTGTTTGCATTTTGACAAATGTGTAGGGCAGTACAATATCTCAGAGAGGAGATCAGGTCTCCTGCTCCCCTGGTGCATTCACTATAGCTGCCCAATTTCCCTGCTTTTTAAAGTTGGATAGAAGTATCTGTGGGCTATAGGTACGTTCTTAAACTGCAAGGTTTTTTGCCTATTAGTGAATATACTATATACTGAGTAAGAAAATCTCTAAGTGGGTCATACAAATTACAGTCAGCCTAAGAACAGGATAGACATATCATATCAAAGCACAGTACAACTCCAACAACATATTAGAACAAAACATTAAAACAAAACACTCAGCAGTGCAATCTCTTTGTGACCCCCTCCCCGCAAAAAAAAGTCAACTGCTTAGATCTTACTCTTCTTGACTTCTGCAGGAATCGCCATACTAATGATGGAGTTAGATATGAGAAAGGAGAAAGGAACTTCAATAATTTTGTTTTTATACAAGTCCACAATTGCTCATTTTGGATCGTTGCACTCCATTTATTAAATGCACAACAGAGTTGCTCATTTAGTTAAGCCATTCAGGAAGCAGATGGTTCCTATCAACAGAGATGAAGAAAAATGAAGACCGATTCTTGAGAGTGTCTGGCAACTTTCAGAAAAGATGCCAAGCAACAAATTTAGGCCAAGATTTGGATGGCTCAAAGTGCCAACCCTACAACGCTTGGTGATGGCAGAAAATGGGCAAGCACCATTTAAGTAAGACATCCCAGCCAGGATTTAGACTTCAGATCTCCTTTCCATTAATATTGGGGGGCTTGAAATCCTGCTTTTATCGATAATTTAAACCCAGATGAAAAGCTATCCTGGGGTGGTGGTCAGGAAGAGGTGTGATACATCCCAAAAGAATAGCCACATTCATCTGTTGCACCAAAGAGATAAAGAACACAATGGGAACACAGGAAGTTGTCTTAAAATGAGTCAGATTATTGGTCCATCTAGGTCAGTATAGCCTACTACACTGACTGGTTGCAGATCTCCAGGGTTTCAAGCAGGTCTACCTGAGGATGCTAGATATAGATAGCTGGAACCTTTGCATGAAAAGCATGTTCTCCACCACTGAGCACCAGCCTCAGTTTAGGATTTGCACACATGGAAACTACTCACTTTTTCACATATCCTATTAAGCTAAAGAATTATCAAACTGTATTTGGTCAAATTCTTCACTCCATCTCCAAAGGAATCTGTGGTCAAGAAACAAGTTATAAACAAAATATTGGTGTATGACACTGCAATCTTATTCCCATTTCAAATTGACCCTAGCTGACCATAACTACTAAGAGTAATATGGCTGCTTCAAACATGCATGTACATACTGATTTCTGATAACACTGTGGGTCGTATTCAAGTCCTACACAGAATACACCCATTAAAATTAATGAACCTAAGTTAGTAATGCCTATTAATTTTAGTGGGTCTACTTTGATAAAGACTAGCACTGAATACTATCCAATGCTTGTTGACTCGTAGTTGAATGTGTGGACTGACTCCATTGGAAAACATTGGGCTGGATCACACAATTGTCCTATTGAAATCAATAGACCTTAAGTGAGTCAAGTCAAACTCATCCTTTCAATATAAATGGGACTGAAGCATGACAGATTTCCTCTGGATCCATCATGTTGTGTTGGGAGGTGAGAAGTATATTTATTTATACAAGTATTTATATATCATCATTTATATACTGTAACATCTGGGCAATTAGACATAAAACTGTGCAAAATCATTAAAATGACTGGCTAGTCAACAAACCTTCAAACAGCTGCATAGGCCTGTTGGAACAGAAATGTCTTCCAGAGACACCTGAAAGTCAAAAGCAAGGATACCTGCCCAATCTCTGCTGGAAGAGTGTTCCACAGCATGTGACCTGTGACATTAAATACTGACTTCTAGCTGAAGCCAATCAGGCCTTTGTAACACAGGGGACAATGAACAACGCTTGTCCAGATGGTATCAGTGAATAAACTGGGATACAAAGTTCCAAGTTCTTCAGGATATGAAAGTTGTCACACTGTGGTGTTTGTTTGATCTGTGATCGTTAGTCATACATGCAAGTCATCACTTGATATTGAAGTGATTAACTTGAATGTTAATTTTTTTTAAAAAAAATTGTTTAAATGTGTTTTTAAATGTGTATATTTGTTTTTAATGTTTCAAATTGTTGTAAACTGCCCAGACAGCTTTGGCTATGGGGTGGTATATAAATGTAATAAATAAATAAATAAATGTAGTGAAGCAACACTTAGCCTTTTACTTTGTGCAGTATTTCCTGAGATCCGCATCCAACCGGAAATAGAGGAGGCCCCTCTAAAGATCAGTATTGGTTTGACTAGGATACAAATAATCCAGTCTTCTCTAGTTTAGAGTATTTTCTCCAAAAATATGAGGATGTCACTGTACTTGGTACAGGCTTGGTACAGACCTTCTACACCAGGGAACTTGGATGGATGTACAGGTGAAAGCATTCACATCTGGATGTTATCCAGATGTTTTATTCATATCAGACACCAGATTTTATCATATCCGTTATGCTTCATTTAGGAATAATTTACATGTAGATAGGGCTTGCAGGAAAAGTCAGGAGTTGGCAGAACAATTTGTACCGAGTTCCCAAATGTGTTGTTAGTTACGCAAAACAGGGGAAGTTCGATAATTTTGTTGTTATCCAAATACACAATTGCTCAGTTTTGATAGTTGCTTAGTTTTGATAGTTGCACTAAAATTTATTAACTTACACCACAGAGTTGCTCTGATAGTTCACCATTCAGAACTTGATGGTTACTATCAACATAGCGACTTTAAATATTGGGGTTAGGTATTGTGATTCAGGAGATGATTACATGTTCCACCCTCATCCCTACACACAACCCCAACCACACAACACTATATTTCCATAGCCACGGCAACTGCTCCTAGAGCAGCTGGAACAAACTCCCCATTAATCATGGGCTTAAAACAATTAAAAACAACTAAATACTGCAACATTACAAAAAATATGGTGGTTCCTAAAAAAAGAAGGTGTCAAATGCCAGGATAAAGAGGTACATCTTCAGCATTCACCAAAAACTACAGTGAAGTTTATTTATTTATTTACTAGATTTATATCTTGCCCTTCCTCCCAATAGGAGCCCAGGGCAGCAAACAAAAGCACTAAAAACACTTTAAAACATCATAAAAACGGACTAAAATATATTAAAACAAAACATCTTTAAAAACATTTTTTTAAAAAAAGCTTTAAAATATTTTTTTTAAAAAAACAGGTTTAAAAACATATTAAAATGTTGCCAGACACACCTCTGTGGGGTGGGAGTTTCACAACCTAGAGGCCATCACAGAAAATGCCCTCTCCCTGGCCACCCCCCTGAGCTTCTGAGGGTGGTGGAACTACCAGGAGGGACCCTTTCTGCTGATCTCAGCATCTAAGAGAGTCTGTAGCAAACGAGGCGGTCTTTCAGATCATTGGGACCTAAGTCATTTATGGCTTTAAACACTATCACAAGCGCTTTGAATTGGGTCCGAAAACAATAGGGTTAGATACTTATCCAGATTTTGCAATGCCATTTCAGTGAACAAAAAGTGAGCACAAAAATACATATTTTAGTTAAAAGATACGTAGAACACTTTTACCAAGTGTTACAGCTAACAACAAATCCCACTTCGGCTCTCTGACCCTGGTTTCCCCTGTCTCCACGCATTCCTCAAGTTAAATACACATTCTCAGACTTCTAACAATATGAGAAAGAGAAATGGGAAAAGTACTATTTTAATTAATTTTAATAATCATATGACAAAAATAAAAATTATTTCATATCTACACACACACACACACACACACACACAATTCTCCAAGAATCCACTCCAAATCTTTTGCAAGATTGCTTCTTTTTGCATTTTATTGAATAGGACCTGCCTGTGTGCATCCACCTGCAGAAGGTCATGCAGCCAAACCTCATTGCCTGGTGTCACCTGGGACTCCCAATGATGCAGGATTATTCTTTTGGCTAGTAGCATGGGTCCCTATGGAACCAACCCCCACCCCGTCCTCCCAGCAACCTCTGCTGGAAGAGGCTCACCACTGCATTTACTTCTCCAATCACAGGGACAAATCGAGAACTAAATTTATTCTAGTTTGGATTTCCCTCCAGAAGGGTGCTATAACTGGACACCTCCAAAGAAAATGAGTTAAAACTGCCTACGGTTGTTTACAGCTAAGTGTGAATACAGCAAAACAGCTTGTAGATACATGTGCCGTACTGGCATACACATCAGGGACCTGTGATCAGCTGTGATTCCCACTTGGGTGGAAACAGTAGATGCCAAGCCCAGGCCTGCTACTGCAAAATGTGTGCAATGGCACAGAAAGTGGTTATAATATTTGCACAATATTATGTTTTACTGTATCAGTGCTAAGCTATAAAAAGGCTATGGCTTCAATACAAGCCTATAGTTACAGGGCAAGTCAGGACCAAAGGACAAACTAGGAGGTAGAATCAAAGAGCAAGCCAGAAGTCAGGGCTGGAGAACAACCAAAGGATATGACAACACACCAAAGCTTGGGAAGACTGTTACTTAGGCAGGATTCAACATGAACAGGAAGCCAGTTGATATTCCTTCCAGTACAACAGGTCAATGGCCAGTCTGGGTGGGTGGAGCTTTATTCATTTAAAATATTTTTAGGTTGCTTTTCTGGACAAGTGCCAATCCAAAATGGCTTACAAGCAAAACAAAAGCTGGGGCTGATGGGAGTTGTAGTTCAAAAAAGTAATTTTTCCAAGCTCTGTGATAGAAACAATACAAAATGTAAAACTTTGATACAATACAGATGAATATAAAAAAACAACAACAGAGAAAGCATCATTGAGTCAGACTATCACTGTGCTAATAAGCATCATGCCAGGAAGGGCAACTGAAAAGGATTAAGTCTTCAGGGCCTTCTGAAAAGCCTGCAGTATAGAGATTTGGCATAGGTGTGTTTTGGATGGAATTCCATAACTGTGAGACCACCACTGAGAAGGATCTCTCCTTTATGGCCAACCACCTTATTGACTTAGGCTGCCATCCAATGCACACTTATCTGGGAGTAGACATGGATTGGATTGCATTGTTATATGTGGTTTAACCTCTTTAGTTTGCTGCTGTTTAAACTATTTTTAAAATGTTTTAAATTACTTGTTTTTAACTCTTTTTATTGATAATTTTAATGTTTTTTGTAAACTGCTTAGAGGATTTTTTTAAAACAAATAAATAAATTTAAGGGTTTGGCACATAAATAGAGCAAGATAGTATGGGTAACCAGTGGTCCAATAAATAACTTGAATACAAACTATTTAAGCTTTAGAAAGTCAAAACCAGCACTTTCAACTGGCCCCAGAAATGCACTAGCAGCCAGTGTGGTTAATATAATAAAGGTGTTACAGATACTGAGTTAGACTAAGACCTTGGGGTACTACATTGCCTGAAAGGTAGATGTTGTTACACACAGTTCAGTGGGTCACACATAGGCTTGGGATATATATTCAATAATAGGCAAAAAAAATTGCGGTTTAAGAACATACCTATAGCCCACAGATATTTCTATCAAACTTTAAAAAGCAGGGAAATGGGCAGCTATAGTGAATGCACCAGGGGAGCAGCGGACCTGACCTCCTCTCTGAAATATTGTACTGCCTACACATTTGTCAAAATGCAAACACAAATTGGGTTGGTGTTTCACATTCCAATCCACTTTCTGTGTAGCTTGGAAGAATTTGGTAACATGTACCTCTGACCATATGGTGAGTGGTGGCAATACCCGCCATCTCCAAAGATGGAGAATTACATTTTTGGATGTTTGTTGGTGTTCTTCTTACTTTGCTTCATTCCTGTGTTACTATTGTTTCTACAGAGAATCTAATCTAGAAAAAATTATTTCTCTCATTATTCATACTAGAAACCTGTGTCAAATTTATTTTTATTTTCAAAGCCTTTTTATTGGTCAGTGTCATATGATGGTGAAGACAGCCTTTTCTGTTTCAAATTGGAGGTTATGTTCTATTTCTATTTTGGGTGCATTAACAGTTAAATCTGAAACTGCAGTTTGATGTAAAATCAGACTGATTACAATATGTTGCTACTTCAGCAATGACTCCAGCTGTTGGGAAAAAAAGAGGATGCATGTTTTCAGCCTGCTAAGTTTAAACCACTTCATCTAAGGCAAGGTGGGCATGGTCAATTAAAAACATAGAGCACACCTAGAATTTTGCTAGAATATATTTCACCTCCCACTGTTTTATCTTGTGCAAACTGAGACACTCCTCATGTCCACTGGAGACTATTCTGCAGAGTAGTCAGTGCCATTACTCCACAAAGGAAGGGGATAGGAGGGAAAAGAAGGGAGAGTGGGTTTGATCAGTTGCATACTTTTTAGTTCAATGGGATTTATTTCTATGCAATCATGTTTGAAAATGGAAATGGACTGCCTTCAAGTTGATCCTGACTTATGGTGACTCTATGGATAAGGTTTTCATGGTAAACGGTATTCAGTTGTGGTTTTACCATTGCCTTCCTCTGAGACTGAGAGGCAGTGACTGGCCCAAGATCACCCAGTGAGCTTCATGGCTGTGTGGGGATTTGAACCCTGGTTTCCCAAGTCATAGTCCAACACTGACCCGGGGGAGGAGCAGTGTGGACAAAATTTATATATTAGTAAAATGCATAGATTAGTAGAAATGCAGAGAACTGAATTTAAGATTAGAAAAAAGGAAAACTAAGAAAAAACCAAAACTGACAGATTCATCCATTCTTAACTGTAACATCCTCTTGACATCTGCATAGATCCAGGTAGCAATTCCTATGTTTTGCAAGCTGCTCATGGTGGTGCAAGGAATAAGCTGCCTGGGTGCCACTGTACCACCTGCAGAGACCTCCCACATCATACTTTATAAAATTATACCTGCAACCCTATTCAGTGTTCATGCCTTCGGCTATTTCTTAGTAAATGCCACAGGTGCAAGCAATGTTCCTTTTCTGATTCCAGATAACAAAATAAGTAATCCCTTCACCTGAAACACATGGGTCCATTTTACACATGATAGCTACCACATGCAGCTCACATCACTTTATCATGGGCTAAAGTATATATAAAGCTTAAGAGAGCAATTCTAAAATACTGAATTCTTTTGAACTTTTGCACAGTTTCATATGGTAAGTAGGAGGTTGCCTTATACCAGGCGTGACCATTAATCTACTCAGGCAAGCATTGTTTACTCTGACTGGCAATGGCTCTCCTGTCTTAGGCAAATGTTTTTCAGCTCATTTGTAATCCCCCCTCTTTTTTGAACTGGAGATGTGAGGGATCGAACCTGGAATCTTCTGCATGCAAAGCGTGTGCTCCACCTTTGAGGTATGACTCTTTCCTTTGATGAAGACAAAATTTCAGGTTGTTTATATCTTCAAGTGCATCATTGCGGCTTTAGTAAATCTGGCCTCCCTTTCATAGATCTCTATCCTTACGTCCCCACTTTCAGAGGGCTCTTGTGTATATGAAAATATCAGCAAATTTGGGGGAGTCAGGGAAACTTGAAAAACTTTCAGATGAGGATGGACTTACAATGAAAGATGATGCAGCTGAGGATTAGTCCTCGAAGTGTTCCTTGGAAAGTTGGAACAGAATGCCCTAATGGAAACACTATGTCATGACCCATGATATAGTGTCATTCTCAGGGCCATTCTTGGGGGAAAAGCTTGCCCAATGGTGACAGCCATTTCCCTCTCCAAGAATGTCCCTGGAAATGATGCTAGACGTCAGGGGCATTCTTGGGGGCAAAGGAATAATGAAGGGAGCAGCACCGATATCACCAGTGTTAGGTATTAATGAGATTTTAACTCAGCAAAGGTCCAGAGAAAAGTGAGGGGCTTATATAGTACCTGCCTCTACCTAGTCCTCTGCTGGGAAATTGCCTGAAGCTGGGTGATGGCTTGTAGATGGATCTTCTCTCTCTTCCTGAGTAGATCCTTCCCCCCAAGTAGACCTCAGCCAAGAGAGCTCTCTAGCAGCCGAATGGGCTCTCTTCCTATGATTGTGGGCTTTCTGTCTACACTACTGCTGTCTTTGCTCTGAGGATGAGATGGTGGTCGTGACGGGGAGAATCAGTGATCAAAGTGGCACTCAGGATGTAGTCACTTGGGAGCTCAGGTGAGGCATCACCTGAGATGGAACTCCTCAGGTTGCCTTTGGGCTGGTGCAAGTTTTTCTGTGTCTTCAGTGACAGCAGGGTGATGCATGGGCCCCCAAGCTTTTTCCTCCAAAGAGGTCTCTCAAGCGTCTGAGTCAGCCATGGTATTGTCACTTGTTCCTACTGGGGGGATTTTATTCCAGATTACAAAGGGATGCTACAAGGCTGCTAAAGGAAGCCAAGCCAAGCCTTGAAATAGAGACAAAACCTTATTTAGGTGGGGGGAGAAATCCTTCACCACCTTCTCTGTAATGGTAATGCCCACCTAAAGGTTGTTCGAACTCCTTTCCCCCCCTGAAAATTAATCTAATTGTTGGGAGCATTGTCACCCCATCCCTCTGAAGCTGCCAACAAAACTCAGGGACAGTTCTGTTTTAGGTCACCTTAAATCAGAGATGGGGAAAGTCCATGGGCTACATTCCCTTATAGGCAACTTTCTAGGGGCCACATGACAGTCATGGAAAGGACCAGAAGCAAAAGTGTGGGGAGTAATGAATGTTAATGTTACCTTTATACAGTAGGCTCGTTTCTACACTGACACATCCCTCTCTGTCCTCCATCCAGGCAAGCAAGAAGCATGATCAGAGTTCAAGGACACATTCTAGCCAGGCAAAAGAAACAGTGATCAGCACGTAGGACAGCTTTTGGAAAGTTCAGCCAAAAACCTGGAGCGGATTCCACTGCCCCACTGACATGACTCAAAGCAAGGCTGGAAAACAGTGTGGTTTGTGGAGAGTCCTGAAAGCCATATAGAAAGGCATGGAGGGCTGCATTTGGCTCCCAGGCCTGAGGTTCCCCAGTCCTGGCTAAAATGGACCACTGCAATTAAAATGAACAGGTTGACACCTGATCTATATTTAATGCAGCCTTGTAGGAATGATAGACACATTTCCTTGTTGAAATATTGCTTTTCAGCATTTCTATCCCACCTTGCTGGAGTTGGGGACAGGGCGATATTCAGTGCTGCACACGAAGTGCAAAGTATAAAACAATGCCTAAAACATAAAACAGAACTTTTTTTTTTTAAAGAAACACATTCAGTGCTGAAATCAGGAGCTCAGATAAAATAATGTTTAAAAACTACGTTTAATATATTACAGCTTGGATGGAATATTTCTTGTTATGCCTGCTTGTTGGCACACATTTTATCATCACCATACGGAGATATACACTTTGAAACAAATGCTTGGATTTACATATAAATGGAAAAAGCAAATATCCCAAATATGTAAACAATGCAGCATTATTTGAGAGGTTTGGGTTTCAAGACAATTACAGTAAGCATGTAGATCTGGCTTCGGTGGACCATGCAGAAGACGTAGGCAAAGTGCTAAATGTGCAAGCAATTATGAACTTGGCACAGTAGCACTATTTATATTTTAAACTGTACATTTGCTGCTCTGGGGGAGGATGTTTACTTAACCAGAATCTATTAAACATGCTGAAGAGTATCACCAGAGAAGAAAAAAGTTGCCGTCTGAGATATCTTTCATTGATGAAACACAGAGTCGGTCAGTCATCGCAAACGGTAAAGAAAGGCAGATATGAGCTGGCAGAATACAGAAGACCCTGAGGTGTCTTTTATCTCCTTTTTAAAAAATCTGCACTGAAGTGTTTGGTGACAGTGAAAAGGGTTCATGGAGCTGGCAGCTGGAGTCTTTCACTGGGGTATATACTTTACAGCTATTGAAACATAGGATGCTGCCTTATTCTGAGGCAGGCCAACTGGTACATTTAGTTCAGTATTGTTTACTCTGACTGGCAGCAACTCTCTAGAGTTTCAGGCAGGGGCAATTCCTGGAGAGTGAACCGGGGACCTTCGTCATCAGAAGTAGATGCTCTACTCCTAGGCTATGGCCCTTCCTCTGTTTTGTGCTTCTGTCTCAGGAAACAAATTCAATCTAAGTACTGAGAACTTTGAAAGGAAGGGAGGGGAGAGAGAAATGGGCATAGGTGAGCCACCTCCACCAACAGTAGGCACTTCTGCCATAGACATATCACACTTTCCCTCTGGAAATTAATCCCCTTGGTGGTGGCATGACTAGTGTTTTGGCTCTGGATTTGCTGCAAATGGAAGATTGGATGTCTGTCCATCTCAGGAATTGTGTGTGTGTGTGTGTTTGTGTGTGTGTGTGAACACGTGTGTGTGCATGCATGTGTGTGTATATACCTGAAAGCTAATCTTACCCCTTATATACCCAGTTGATCACTGCACTCTGCAGGTGAGGGGCTCCTGCAGATACCATCTTATCAGGAGGCCCATTCCACACAACATAGGAAACGGACCATGAGTGTTACGGCGCCTACCCTTAGGAATTCCCTCCCCTTAAATATTACACAGGTGCCAGCTCTGTTATTTTTTCGGTGCCTACTGAAGATAGTCTTTCAACAAGTCTTTTAAGTAGAGACCTTATCCCAGTCTACGTCTGTGTTGGAATTGCTTTTTAAAAAAATGTTTTTAAGATGTTTTGTTTTTGATATGTTTCAAAGGCTTTTTGTGTTCTGTTGATTATTTGCTGCCCTGGGCTCCTATTAGTGCGTGCGTGCGTGCGTGCGTGCGTGCGTGCGTGCGTGCGTGCGTGCGTGCGTGCGTGCGTGCGTGCGTGCGTGCGTGCGTAGACCTAGGACAGAATACTATTTTGGAGAGATGAAACTATATAGATACCTTAGGCATCATACATCAGTACAATATTTTATTTATTTATTTATCAACGTATACACTTATCAACATTTTCATACCATGTACTAGACAGAAAGCCTCTCACCAGTTTACAAAGAAAAATCTAAAATATTCATGGTTTTCAATAGATATGTAGCACAGTACTGTTAAAGTTGTTGTTTTATATTATGTTATTTTATTGTATTACTATTGTGAATCCATAAAAAGTGTTGCAGATGTGCCTGCATTTATGCAACCTGTAATAAAACCTTTTGAAAAAATAAAAAATAAAAAGTTAATAATAAAAAATACTGATACAAGCAAACATTGCAAATTGTCATAAGATTTTATCAGAATATTGATAAAACCAGCACTTTAAAAAAAATATGCATAGTAAAATTACATGTCAAAAATTACATGACTGGGTAGGCTTGCAAAACCAAAAAAAAATTTAAGCAGGTGCCAAAAATAATATCACAATGGATCAATTCCTTGCAAGTGTGAAATGAACATTAAGTGACACTTGTAAAAGTACCAGTTCCACAGATCAAAGCGGTTGAGTGGGCACACCTGGGATAAGGAGATATCACTTGGACCTAGGGACCTTCAAGAAATTTGATCTTTCTGAAGTCCTGTACAAACTGACCTGAACTACTATACTAATGTATGGACTGGAAATTAGCTTTACACCAGCTTTATTTATTTATTACATTTATGTACTGCCCCATAGCCGAAGGTCTCTGGGCAGTTTACAGCAATTAAAAACATTAAACACAAATATAAAAAATTTAAAACACAAAAAACAATGTAAGAACACAATTTATAAAATTTAAAAACAATTTAAAAAACACATGCTAAAATGCCTGGGGGAAGAGGAAAGTCTTGACCTGGCGCTGAAAAGATGACAGTGTTGGCACCAGGCACATCTCATCACGGAGATCATTCCATAATTTGGGGGCCGCCACTGAGAAGGCCCTCTCCCTTGTTGCCAGACTCCCAGCTTCCCTCGGAGGGCCTTGGATGTTGAGCATAGCGTATGGGTGGGTTCATGTCGGGAGAGGCGTTCCATCAGGTATTGTGGTCCTAAGCTGTGTAAGGCTTTATAGGTTAAAACCCTAAGTCCTGTAAGGCTTTATAGGTTAAAACCAGCATTTTGAATTGAGCTCGGAAACATACAGGCAGCCAATGCAAGCGGGCCAGAATCGGTTTTATATGTTTGAACAGTCTGGTCCATGTTATGAATCTGGCCGCTGCATTTTGCACAAGCTGCAGCTTCCAAACCGTCTTCAAAGGCAGCCCCATGTAGAGTGCATTGCAGTAATCTAATTTAGAGGTTACCAGAGCATGGACAACTGAAGCCAGGTTATCCCTGTCCCAGAGCTTGGAAGATTACTTTTAAAAAGTAATAAACTACAGTTACAGTTACATGGCCCCCAAAAAGTAGTAATTACCGTTACAATTACAATTGCTCTGAAAGTAACTGATTACTTTACTTTTACTCAAAAGTAATTGCTACAATTACATTTCAGTTACTTTTTAAAATAAAACTGCCCACAAGGTGCTGGCCTTGGCTGCTGCACATCCAAGTAGCCTAAACAACGTTAAAAATAATCACACACACACAGAGGGTAGTAGTATATATATTTTTTATCCATAAGATTAACAGAATGGCATAACAGAATCTCACATCCTCTCACCCCACCCCCAGCAATGATACCCCAACACACATATTTTTGTATATTTATATTGCCTCCAGCTCTTTTCTCCTTCCACTCCTGTCAATTTTTAAACAATTGTTTTCTCCACGCCATCTCGCTCTCCACCTCCTCCTTTGTCGCCTCCTAAGCACCCATAGAGCATGAAGGAAGAACAACGCTGCACAGAAGCCCAATTTGAAGCACATGATTTTTATTCACAAATCAGAGGAGCAGAAGACTTCCCCAGCTCCCCCCCCCAAGTAATGCGCAAAAGTAATGCTGGAAACATTACAATTACTCCTCAAAAGTAATGAAGTTACTACTCGTTCTATTACCAGCAAAATGTAATGAAGTTACCCACTCGTTACTCAGAAAAGTAATAAATTACAAGTAATTCGTTACTTGTAACTAGTTACTTCCAAGCTCTGCCCTATCCAGATAGGGGCGTAGCTGGGCCACCAACCAGAGTTGATAGAAGGCACTCCATGACACCGAGGCTACCTGAGCCTCAAGTGACAGAGATGGTTCTAGGAGAACCCCCAAGCTATGAACCTGCTCCTTCAGGGGGAGTGCAACTCCATCTAGGACAAGTTGGACATCCACCATCCAGTCAGAAGAACCACCCACTAGCAGCATCTTGGTCTCGTCTGGATTGAGCCTCAGTTTATTAGCCCTCACCCAGTCCATTGTTGCAGCCAGGCACCGGTTCAGCACATTGACAGCCTCACCTGAAGAAGATGACAAGGAGAAATAGAGCTGCGTGTCATCAGCATACTAATGGCAACGCACTCCAAAACTCCGGATGACCGCACCCAATGGTTTCATGTAGATGTTGAACAGCATGGGGGACAGAACTGACCCCTGTGAAACCCCATACTGGAGAGTCCAGGGTGCCGAGCAATGTTCCCCAAGCACCACCTTCTGGAGCCAACCCGCCAAGTAGGAGCAGAACCACCAGCATGCAGTCCCTCCCACTCCCAACTCAGCCAGTCTTCCCAGAAGGATACCATGGTCGATGGTATCAAGGAGAATCAATAGAGTCACACTCCCCGTCTCTCTCCCGACAGAGGTCATCATACAGGGCAACCAAGGCTGTTTTCGTGCCAAAACCAGGCCTGAAACCCGACTGAAATGGATCCAGATAATTGGTCTCATCCAAGAGTGTCTGTAGCTGGCCTGCAACCACTTGTTCAATGACCTTGCCCAGGAATGGAACATTTGCTACCAGCCTATAGTTAAGATTTTCTGGGTCCAGGGAGGGTCTCTTCAGGAGTGGTCTCACTACTGCGTCTTTCAGGCTGCCAGGGACCACCCCCTCTCACAGAGAAGCATTAATCACTTCCCTGGCCCAGCCGGCTGTTCCATCCTTGCTAGCTTTTATTAGCCAAGAAGGGCAAGGATCCAGCACAGAAGTGGTTGCACAAACCTGTCCAAGCACCTTGTCAACATCCTCAAGCTGTACCAACTGAAACTCATCCAAGATATCGGGACAAGGCTGTGCTCTGGATACGACGCTTGGTTGACCTGCTATAACACTGGAATCTAAGTCCTGGCGGATGCTAGAGATTTTATCCTGGAAGTGCCTACCAAATTCATTACAGTGGGCCTCAGATGGTTTTATCATGTCCTTGGGGCCAGCGTGTAATAGCCCCCGGACAATTCGAAGAGCTCCGCTGGGTGGCAGATTGATGATTTGATAGTGGCAGCAAAATGCTTTTGCATTTCATGAATGCTCCAATACAGTTTTCAATTCCAAAAGCTTATTAGAATGCAATCAAAAAGGCATGCTTTGAGCACAAATAAATATTTGTGTTTTGAAATACGTATTTTGAAAGAAAATACATAAATACATTTTAAATGTTATGTTTTGTACAGGTTTTGTACAAATATCTGAAAGATCACTTTCTTCCCTACAGACCTTTTAGGGTATTGAGATCAGCAAAGGGGGTACTTTTGGTAGTTCCACCACCTTCAGAAGTTCAAGGGGGAGCTGTGGGACTTCCTCCTCACTCAGGTGCATCTGGGCAACTTCACTGTACAGTATTTGGTAAATGCTAAAGATGCACTTCTTTAACCTGGCCTTTGACATCTGAGATGTATATTTTTAGGACCCACCCTATTTTTTGTGATGTGATTTTAGGTTGCTTTCAACTGTTTTAATGATGTATTTTAAAATTGTTGTGAGCCACCCTGGGACCTTTGGGTGAAGGGTGGGCAATAAATCTAATAAATAATAATAATAATAATAATAAATCAGAAGAGACAGAACACTCAAAATAGAGCTGGATCTGCCAGAAATGGTTAGGAACAATTAAACTTTGGTAAATTGTCTAATATTTATTTTATTATATTTTTTGACCCTCAGTGAGGGAGCTGATAGGGTTTCCCACTTCTGCTGCCCACCATAACAGCTTGGGGCAATCCTTTATCTGAAGAATCAGAATCAGAATTCTCCAGCATGGCGGGCATTCTCTGAAACTTTCAATTAATACTTTTGTCATGGCACATTAATGATTATTCACAAATGAATAACTATATAAATACAAGTCAGATGTATTATGCTCCATACAATGAATCTTAGTTCTGTCCGCTTGACCAAACGAAACTGAAACTGAATTATGATTCATTCTCAAATAGTAACAAAAAAAATGCACTCATTTAGGGGTAGGATTTTCCCACACAATGCAGATGAATCTTCTTTCAAGTAACAAGATTATAATGAGCAAGTGTTGAAAGACTATTATTTCCAAATAAAGAATGTGAAACATTAAGTGCATTTATCATCCCTCTGGAGGAAATATATATTTAGCAACATAAGCCTAACTTTTACATGGAGGGGCTAGATTCTATTACCATTCCTTACATGTGCATAACATCCTATAGATTTTATTGCTCCTCAGTCCAAACCTTGTCTCCCATAATGAGTTACACATAGCCGCAACATGCTTTAAAGTGTTGGAGAAAAATAATAAGCCTTTGGAAAAAAGTAGCTTCCCTGCCTTCAGCGATCATAAGGAGAAATTAGGAATGAAGTTACAAATTGCATGAAAAGTATGTACTAGGGGTGTGCACCAGCCAGAAGATCCACCTTATATGTATATCTGTTCCATTGGGAGGCAACCTGAGTTATTTCAGATCCACTCTGTATCTTTCCAGCTGGACTTTATTCAGGTCCTAATCAAATATGTTTCCCCCAATTGAATATAATGGGGAATCTAAAAATGGCTATAGCCTTGTTTTCCCTTTTCACAGAAGTGGATGAAATTTGAAGGGAAAATACTGCATGCCTCCTTGAGTGAATGAAGGTTGCCAAATTACAGGGAAATCCATCCAGGCTTCTATGCAGGAAATATTTAAAGTTTAAAGCTGAACTTCAAGACTAGCCCTGCTTGGCAGTTCCCTCACTTTGAAAGGCAGAATATCCTTCCGCCCCCCACTCCAAAGATTTACAGAATCACCTTATGTACATGGAGGGTAGTTAAGTGTAACACAAGTTGTGCAGGCCTTCTTCACAACTTTATGCAGATATATATACTACTGTCTGTACACTCTGCAGCTGGTCAGTCTGCAGACTGTGTCCTGTTCTTTGGTCAGCAATAAGGGAATATAAATTGAATGAAACTTGGTCGAATGGAAAATATTACAAAATGTTTAATTTTAGCAAGTGATGATTTGTTGCCCTGTGTAATTATTTTTCCCTTCATTCTCTGATCTAAATATTATGCTCTTTTGTTGTCTCCATGAAACCACACATCCTGTATTTAAATCCTACAAGACCTATTAGAAATGGTGTAGCATAACTATTGTATGAACATGAGCCAAGTAAGAGAAAGGTTGAGTACAGTGAAGTAGGTTATTAAATCCTTGTTTTGGTCAGTCGTCTTCCATTACAAATTTGTGCAGTGTCTACCAGAAAGAAAAGCAGCTGGTCTGTGCCTATGTTACCGTTCTGTCTTAGGGAAAGTTCTCACAAGCAGCTGTTATTTTCTCTGAGCACATGGGAAAACTTTAGTAAATACCAACTCTTACCTAAGTATACTGCCATAAACCTTTTGTTGTTGTCACAGATGTTCCCTTTTAAGTCACCATTATCACAGTTAATGGTTGTTCCTGTGCAAAACACCAGTTTACACTAAATTTAAACATGATACTAGAGGTGATACGATAGAAGTGTACAAAATTATAGATGACATGGAGAAAATGGACAGAGAAAAGTTTTCCTCCCTCTCTCATAACACTAGAACTCATGGGCATCCAATGAAGAAGAATATTGGAAGATTCAGGACAGATGAAAGAAAGTACTTCTTCACACAGAGCACAGTTAAACTATGGGATTCACTCCCACAAAAGGAACTGATGGCTACTAACTTGGATGGCTTTAAAAGAGGATTACACAAATTCATGGAGGAGAAGGTTATCAATGGCTACTGGCCACGATAGCTATGCTCTGCCTCCATGGTCAAAGGCAGTATGCTTCTGAATAGCAATTTCTGGAAACTGCAGGAGGGGAGAGTGCTCTTGTGCTCAGGTCCTGCTTGTGGGCTTCCCATAGGCATCTGGTTGGCCACTGTGAGAACAGGATGCTGGACTAGGTGAGCGATTGGCCTGCTCCAGCAGGTTTCCTCGTGTACATAATCACTGGTAGTACATCAAGGACAGAATAAATGCATTATTTGGTCACCCCTGCAGGAGTAACCATAGGGGGCCAGGATTAGGGAAGCAGACTCCTGTAATTAATAGATTGTGTTACTTGATGGAGGCAAGTATAGTGTGATGAACCTGGGTCAGATTCTCCTTCATCAGGTGATTTTGAGTGAGAATTGCCTTCAGGGTCAGTTCCAGATATACTACTCCAGAAATACTTGTGCAAGAGGATCCCATTATACCAGTACCTCTCTGGTCTGTGGAGGCCACATTGCCCTCCTCCATCTCCAAGGATTCTAGTTCTGAAGCCCTAGCAGAACCCTCTTTATCAGAGTCAACCACAAGGCAGACCTAGCTGTTCAGACAGAGCTGCAGCTCCAATTTAAGATTCATTCCCACAATGACTGTCACTGAAACAACATCTGAGCTCTACCTTTATGGAATTAGAGCCCTTCCAGGAGCTGTCCAGAGTACCACTGAAGACTCACCTCATCCCCTATAGCACTGAAGGGTTCATTCAAAACAAAAAAAAGACAGGGAATGGCCCATAGATATACAGGAATGCATTTGTAGGCACCACACTTGGAAACTACATAGCAGAATCATGTAGCGTTATAGCCAGTGAAACGATCAGTATGCTATGAGCCATACAAAGCACAGTCCATGTGGGGTGCCTCATAGGTGCAGAAGCAGACTGCCCCAACTTTATTTATTTATTTATTATTTTATTTATTATTTTATTTGTATCCCGCCCTTCCTCCCAGCAGGAGCCCAGGGCGGCAAACAAAAGCAGTAAAAACACTTTAAAACATCATAAAAACAGATCTTAAAATACATTAAAACAAAACAGTGTTTAAAACATTTAAAAAAAAACTTTAAAAAGGGTTAAAAACATTATTAAAAAACATATTAAGCAATTCTAACACAGACGCAGACTGGGATAGGTCTCAACCTAAAAGGCTTGTTGAAAGAGGAAAGTCTTCAAAAGGCGACAAAAAGATAGCAGAGATGGCACCTGCCTAATATTCAGACTTCCAGCTTCACCAAATGACACCCTTTGATAACAACAGTGATCCACTCTTCTTCATCCTCCTTCAGTCACTACTTAGCATCAACCCGTGAGCTGTGCATTTCTCTATCCCATACACATTGCCATTGTGTATACTCTTAAAATAGTCTTTAAAGTAAATATTTCATTTTCTTCTAGCTGCTCCCTTACTGCAGCACTATAGCACTTTAGATTTGGTCTGTTTTTTATCTTCCTCATGGATAGAGAACCCCCAGATGTTGTTGGACTCCACAATGGTCAGGGACAATGGGAGTTGTGGTCTAGCAACATCTGGAGGACCACAGATTTCCCATCTTTGGTCTTCCTGATTAACTTGCCAGGTTCATGCTCTCTGTTAGAGTATTTCCAGTGCAACCTGCTGCTTCTTGTCTCTGCATTAGTTTATGACTTCCAGCTCCAAGATGTGGTCTCCTCCTTCAGATCTCATGGCTAATCATCTGAACGCAGACCCTGTTGGTTGGCAATGTTACTATTATCCTTCACTCTTTTGCTGGACTTTGATCTCCTGTATTTTTATTATCTTAGATTTCAAGGTAGTAGACCATGATGGCATTCACTCCAAAAAAATACCTATGGTGCCAAAACATTCCCTTGCCATCTCCTTTTTCCAGCAGAATTTTGGCAACTTCCTCACTGAATTCACTGCAAATACAGCCTGCCAAGAGGTCAAGGTTTTACAGTGCTTTCAGGGGCCTCTTCTTTGCTACCGTATGTCATTTCTCTTCAGATGTATTTTACAAAGTATGTTATAATCACTGAAAACAACAAGAGGGAATAGGAGTAAAATCATTGCTGGATTAACCATTGTAGATATTCACTAATATCTAGTGAATTTCCTTGCTTTTTAATCCGGGAGATAAGAAATGGGATCCTGCGCAAGTTTGCTGAGAATGGATTGATCATTTGCATGCTTATTGAGTTAAGTGGGATTTACACACACAGACACACACACACACACACACGGCAATCACGCTTAGGATAGGTGAAACTGACCACAGGGGATGGGGAAGGGAGGAGGGGGAGGAAGGAGGGGTGGAAAGGCAGAGGGGAGGACTGGGATGGGAGCAGGCAGGAGGGAGAGGGGAGAAGGAGGACAGATGTGGTCATTTGCATGTTTATTGAGTTCAGTGGGATTTACTCCCGTGCAATCATGCTTAGGATAGGTAACACTGACCGGGGGGAGGGAGGGACGGAGGGCTGGAGTGGACAGGGGAGGCGGAAGAAGGAAGAGGAGAGGGGAGGAGGCAGGGAGAGGAGAGGGGAAGGAGGGAAAAGGCAGGTCTGATCATTTGTATGATTATTGAGTTGAATTGGATTTACTCCTATGCAATCATGATTAGGATAGGTAAATCAAAGCCATGGCTCAAAGCCAATCATGGCTTCTCTCAAAGAATCCTGGGAAGTGTAGTTAGTGAAGGGTGCTGAGAGTTGCTAGGAGACGCCCTGTTCCTCTCACAGACCTTCAATCAGAGTGGCTGACTGTTAACCGATTCTCTCAGGGGAATAAGAGTCTCCTCTCAGCACCCTTCACAAACTACACTTCCCAGGATTCTTTGAGGGAAGCCATGACTGTCTCAAGTGAAATCAAGTCTGTTATGGGTGTGGCCCTCTTATTAACCAAGCCCAGCAGCTGTGAGGCTTTTAGAACACTGACTGTTGGTCCTTACTGAGCATGCCCCGTGTTATAATAGGCTTCCAGCAAAATTTCTTAAATTAATTAAAAATTAACCAGGCATTTTTTTAACTTTTAAACTGCAGTAGATGAAGGTCAGAGTATGGGGCAAGGTCAGTATCAGGATTACAGGTACTCTGTGAACATGGCTGATTTTTAATGAATTTCAACAGATTATAAGAACTCTGGCAGAAAAAAGTCCAAAAGGGCTCTGAGGTTTTTCTCTCTCTTTTTAGACTTTGAACTCTCGATTCTCTCTGACTGTTTTGTGTATCGCCATGAAAATTGACAGGGTTGTTAAGCAAGCGTTTCTGAGTTCAGAACTATAAGTTTTGTAAGGTTTTGTTTTGAAATGAGTTTATGGGAAGCATCAGAATGGCATGCGGGGGTATTTTCCATTTAACATTGCAGAATGTGAAAAATCCATGCTGGCTATAGTATACAGCCACTCTTGTGGCTGTATAATGATGCAATGCAATATTTATGCAGTTGAACTCAGCAATTTGACCTGTATATGGATCCCAGGAGAGAGAGGGGCTACATTTGTAACTGTAAGAACTGGAGTGACCACAGGGCAAAAATTACCCATTCTGCAAACAAATTCTTAGGAGGTAGGATCCAAGCTAAGTGGGAATTACTGTTAGGTTGGAAGTATCTGAAGTGCTATGAAAAGTTGGGAAATTGTGCCTGACGTCAGCACTGCTTGCTAAATTATGAGTTCAGTATTATTTATTGTACACAAGCCTAACCAAACTTCAGCATGGAATATTGCTATTCCATTCTTCTTCTTCTTCTCCCCGCCCCCCATTCCTCTTATCATTCAGTATAACCAGACAGTGAAACTTTGTTCCTCATTGTCTGCTGTGCCTTCTGCCATGGATTCTCTCACTGCTCTCTGTAATCAGCATTCAGTTAATTCAGCATGTCTACTCATGGCCAGACCCGTTGGAAGAGGAAAACACAGGAACATAGGAAGCTACCTATTTTCCAATCTAGCCGAGGGCTTGTGGGCATCTGGTTGGTCACTGTGAGAATGGAGGGCTGGACTACATGGACCTTTGGCCTGATCCAGCAGGGCTCTTCTTATGTCCTCAGATATGTCTATTCTGACTGAAAGTGGCTCTCCAGGGTTTCAAACAGACATCTGTCCCATCACCTGTTACTTGGCCCTTTTAACTGGTAATGCCAGGGATTAAACCTGGGATCTTCTACATGCAAGCACTGAGCTATGGCCCCTCCATCATCTTCTATTAGCATACAGTAACAGCTGGTTTATATACACAGTGGGGGAGTTATCATCTCTGTGTTGGATAGGGATCCAACACACATGGTGAGGTCCTGGAAGCAAAATTTAGGTTGCTAGGTAGGATGCTGAAAGCCAGGACCTCCAAGGTGGCTTTCTCTGAAATGCTACCGGTTCCACGCGCAGGACCAGCCAGACAGGCCCAGCTTCGCAGTCTCAATGCGTGGATGAGACGATGGTGTCGGGTGGAAGGGTTTGGATTTGTTAGGCACTGGGGAACATTTTGGGACAAGCCGGGCCTGTACAAAAGGGACGGGCTCCACTTGAACCAGAATGGAACCAGACTGCTGGCACTTAAAATTAAAAAGGTGGCAGAGCAGCTTTTAAACTGACTGAGGGGGGAAACCCGACAGGAGCTGAGAAAGGTCCGGTTCGGAATAAACCTCCCCCCTGGGATAAAAACCAAAGAAATGATGAAATTTTAAAAGGGGTAGGCCTAGAAGTAGGCATTGTGAGAGCAGGGGCACAGGATATAAATTCAGAAGAGCAAAATTACCACAGGCCTAACCACAAGTGCCAAAGACACTTGAAGAGAGACACTGCTTACAAGTGCCTGTACGCTAATGCTAGGAGCCTGCGAACCAAGATGGGAGAACTGGAGTGCTTGGTCTTAGAGGAGAGCATTGATATAGTGAGCATAACCGAGAACTGGTGGAATGGAGAAAACCAGTGGGATACGGTTATCCCTGGATATAAACTATATCGGAAGGACAGGGAAGGACGTATTGGTGGCGGAGTTGCTCTATACGTGAAAGAAGGCATTGAATCCAGCAAGCTCGAAACCCCAAAAGAGGCAGACTCCTCCACAGAATCGTTGTGGGTGGTGATACCATGCCCCAGGAGGGACTTAATACTGGGAACGATCGATCGTCCCCCTGATCAAAATGCTCAGGGAGACCTGGAGATGAGATATGAAATTGTGTTCCAGTCATGACAAAGAAGCAAAGTTTCTAGATATTCTAAATGACTATTCCCTAGACCAGTTGGTCATGGAACCGACCAGAGGGACGGCAACCCTGGACTTAATCCTCAGTGGGGACCGGGACCTGGTGCGAGATGTAAGTGTTGTTGAACCGATTGGGAGCAGTGACCACAGTGCTATTAAATTAAACATACATGTAAATGGCCAATTGCCAAGAAAATCCAACACGGTCACATTTGACTTCAAAAGAGGAAACTTCACAAAAATCAGGGGATTGGTAAAAAGAAAGCTGAAAAACAAAGTCCAGAGGGTCACATCACTCGAAAATGCTTGGAAGTTGTTTAAAAACACTATATTAGAAGCTCAACTGGAGTGCATACCGCAGATCAGAAAAGGTACCGCCAGGGCCAAGAAGATGCCAGCATGGTTAACGAGCAAAGTCAAGGAAGCTCTTAGAGGCAAAAAGTCTTCCTTCAAAAAATGGAAGTCTTGTCCAAATGAAGAAAATAAAAAGGAACACAAACTCTGGCAAAAGAAATGCAAGAAGACAATAAGGGATGCTAAAAAAGAATTTGAGGAGCACATTGCTAAGAACATAAAAACCAACAACAAAAAATTCTATAAATACATTCAAAGCAGGAGACCATCTAGGGAGACAATTGGACCCTTGGATGATAAGGGAGTCAAAGGTGTACTAAAGAACGATAAGGAGATTGCAGAGAAGCTAAATGAATTCTTTGCATCTGTCTTCACAGTGGAAGATATAGGGCAGATCCCTGAACCTGAACTAACATATGCAGGAAGGGATTCTGAGGAACTGAGACAAATAGTGGTAACAAGAGAGGGAGTTCTAAGCTTAATGGACAATATAAAAACTGACAAATCACTGGGCCCGGATGGCATCCGCCCGAGAGTTCTCAAAGAACTCAAAGGTGAAATTGCTGATCTGCTAACTAAAATATGTAACTTGTCCCTCGGGTCCTCCTCCGTGCCTGAGGACTGGAAAGTGGCAAATGTAACGCCAATCTTCAAAAAGGGATCCAGAGGGGATCCCGGAAATTACAGGCCAGTTAGCTTAACTTCTGTCCCTGGAAAACTGGTAGAAAGTATGATTAAAGCTAGATTAACTAAGCACATAGAAGAACAAGCCTTGCTGAAGCAGAGCCAGCATGGCTTCTGCAAGGGAAAGTCCTGTCTCAGTAACCTATTAGAATTCTTTGAGAGTGTCAACAAGCATATAGAAAGAGGTGATCCAGTGGACATAGTGAACTTAGACTTTCAAAAAGCGTTTGACAAGGTACCTCACCAAAGGCTTCTGAGGAAGCTTAGCAGTCATGGAATAAGAGGAGAGGTCCTCTTGTGGATAAGAAATTGGTTAAGAAGCAGAAAGCAGAGAGTAGGAATAAACGGACAGTTCTCCCAATGGAGGGCTGTAGAAAGTGGAGTCCCTCAAGGATCGGTATTGGGACCTGTACTTTTCAACTTGTTCATTAATGACCTAGAATTAGGAGTGAGCAGTGAAGTGGCCAAGTTTGCTGATGACACTAAATTGTTCAGGGTTGTTAAAACAAAAAAGGATTGCGAAGAGCTCCAAAAAGACCTCTCCAAACTGAGTGAATGGGCAGAAAAATGGCAAATGCAATTCAATATAAACAAGTATAAAATTATGCATATTGGAGCAAAAAATCTGAATTTCACATATACGCTCATGGGGTCTGAACTGGCGGTGACCGACCAGAAGAGAGACCTCGGGGTTGTAGTGGACAGCACGATGAAAATGTCGACCCAGTGTGAGGCAGCTGTGAAAAAGGCAAATTCCATGCTAGCGATAATTAGGAAAGGTATTGAAAATAAAACAGCCGATATCATCATGCCATTGTATAAATCTATGGTGCGGTCGCATTTGGAATACTGTGTACAGTTCTGGTCGCCTCATCTCAAAAAGGATATTATGGAGTTGGAAAAGGTTCAGAAGAGGGCAACCAGAATGATCAAGGGGATGGAGCGACTCCCTTACGAGGAAAGGTTGCAGCATTTGGGGCTTTTTAGTTTAGAGAAAAGGCAGGTCAGAGGAGACATGATAGAAGTGTATAAAATCATGCATGGCATTGAGAAAGTGGATAGAGAAAAGTTCTTCTCCCTCTCTCATAATACTAGAACTCGTGGACATTCAAAGAAGCTGAATGTTGGAAGATTCAGGACAGACAAAAGGAAGTACTTCTTTACTCAGCGCATAGTTAAACTATGGAATTTGCTCCCACAAGATGCAGTAATGGCCGCCAGCTTGGACGGCTTTAAAAGAAGATTAGACAAATTCATGGAGGACAGGGCTATCAATGGCTACTAGCCATGACGGCTGTGCTCTGCCACCCTAGTCAGAGGCAGCATGCTTCTGAAAACCAGTTGCCGGAAGCCTCAGGAGGGGAGAGTGTTCTTGCACTCGGGTCCTGCTTGCGGGCTTCCCCCAGGCACCTGGTTGGCCACTGTGAGAACAGGATGCTGGACTAGATCGGCCACTGGCCTGATCCAGCAGGCTCTTCTTATGTTCTTATGTTCATGGTGATCACCTGTGTACACCAACTATGCTACAAGTTCATATCTGATTCAGGTAGTATGGAACATAATCTGATTTGCAGAGTCTTCCCTCCTCCTTGGTGTTTTTTTTGGGGGGGAAGTAATATACAAATGGTCAAATGCACATAGGAAAGTATGCCTATGCTGCCTCCTGTGGGTGGGAGGGCCAGGGTGCCTGCTTCACCAACCATGTCTACAAAATCCAGGGCCTGTGAGTGTGTGAATTCACTCTAGAAGTGAAAAACTAACACCTGACAGTGGTTAAAATGCATCTTGCATTTCATGAGGCAGATGAGCTAAAGGCCAAACCAGACTCGTTTTGCTAATTCGCAGCCCTACAACGTAGCTTTGAAAATATGGACTGTGATACTCTGAGCAAGAGTGCTCTGTTTAATCCTTTTTTCTTCATGCCCCTCTTCAACCTACTATTAGTGCCAAAGGCGGTGGTGAGACAGGAAAAGTATCTGCACCTGTTTCTCCCCTGTTGAGCTAATAGCTGGTTAGAGGGCTACATCAGACATGGGCATGGGAGGAAGAGTTAAATAAATCTTTTTGAGTTGCTTGAGATTTTGTATTTAAAAAAATGACTAACAAGAGTAATAATAATGATAGTAGTAGTAGTAATAATAATAATACCTTCTCTCATTATTATGGTAATAATAATACCATCTCCATTCTTCGAAATCATTCCCATACAGCTGCAAATTAACCAAAAAACAACAACACAGGATATACTAATCACAGCTTTCTTTTGTTATGTCTAGTTTAGCCCTAGGGTTTATTCTAAAAATGTTGGCATTTTATTTATGACTAACCACCAACAGAGATGGGAAGGCTCTCCCCAAGTCACCATGTGTGACTCAGAAATGATCTGACACTGATTCCCCCCAACAGTGGGCCAAGCTTGGTTCATTTTTCCAAGCTAATCCAAGGCTCAGAAAAATGAAAGCCTGTTCTGCTAGCCCTCCCTACCAGCATCCCATCTTCCAAACACCCTCGCCTTTACCTAGGAAGTGGTAGTGGGAGCTGTAGTGGCACTGCAAGGGGAGATAAGAAGAGAAAGGGTTGTCACTCTTTGTCACTGAGGCATGCTAAGTAGCATCATGTAGCGACACAAGGCCTGGGGGCCCATTGGGTGATGCCGAGCTAGTGCAACTGCAGAATGGGGAAAAAACTACGTTTCTGGAATGCCATGAAAAAGGAAGTAAAGCAGTAGTCCTGCTACTCTTTCCTTAATCACCTCTGGGAAATATTCAAAGCCCGACTGTGGTGTTTGATAGGCAATACCTCTTTCACATATGCAATTTATCACTTGTTGCTGCAGCCATCAAGTGCTGAACAACTATGCGTGACTATGAAACAACCCAAAGTGTTTTTTGTGTGTTTGTTTTTTAGTTGTGAACATTTGCTGCTCTTATATAACAAAAACATAAAGTTGCCAAAAAGCTGTTCAACCTAATGAGATATCCCCTGAAAAGCAAAAATGTATAGTGCTTTTTTTTTAAAGGGCTTTCAACTTTTCCCTGAGGTGATTAAGCAAAGAGTAACAGGACTCATTCTCCCAACTAAATTACATCAGTTTTTTTTTAGTATTTATGAATCATTTGGACAAGACTTTGAGACTGATCTATGCAAAAGGTGCAAAAACTCTGTTTTATCTGCCACTGCCTTTAATCATAGTGGAGAGGAATTTCATTCCTAATAAATTACACAGTTTATTGTACAACATTGTCAACAGGTTTCATTTGTCACTCCTCAGTTTTAGAGGCTGAAAAGATGAATGTGCCTGGATATTACTCTGTGCATACAGTACAGCAGAAAGGCAAATGCAAGCCATCCAGTAGAAAAAAATGGTTTTCATGTTGGGCAAAACTGATACTTAATAAGAAAGAAAGGAAAGTAATTTTCCAGGCTGTGTGTGTGTGTGTAATATATTATTGCATTTATATCCCAAAGGAGCTCAAGGTGGCATACATTGTTGTCCCCCTCCCCATTTTATCCTCACAATAACCCTGTGAAGTAGGTTAGACTGAGAGGCAGTGACTGACCCAAGGTCACTCAGTGAGCTTCATGGCTGAGGGGGGATTTGAACCCTGGTCATAGTCTAACCACTTCGCCACACCGGCTCTTGGATTCTGTTGTCTGTGTGCAAGACACTCACAGACACACTGCCTCATGAGTGTTATTGCAGAGTGCCCATGCAGAAGTTGTACATGATCAGGAGGCTTGGGTATTTTCATCTACACGCACTTAACTTTTCAGCATAAGGACATAGGGATTCAGGAAGTTGGTTTATACTGAGTCAGACCATTATTTAATGATTAAATAGTGGTCTGACTCACTATAAAACCAGCTTCCTGGATTAAGTGTTAATATATGATGGATGAAATTTTAATCCAACTATTGCCACATTGTCTACCTACAATGACTGGCAACAGCTCTCTGGGGTTTCAGACAATAGTCTTTTCCCACTAATCTGGAGATGCCAGGGATTAAAGCTGGAATTTTTCAATGCAAAGCATATTCACTGTCATTGAGCTATGTCCTTTCACCATACAGGCAGGAAGACACCTACTCTGCTCCTTGGCAGCAAATGAATCACATTTCTTCTGGGTTTCCCATAGATATCTCCCTATGAGAGCAGGATGCTGAACTAGATGGGCCCTTGGCTTGATCCAATGGTGCTCCTCTTAGGTTCAAACTGCAGGTAGGAAAATGAACTCAATAGAAATGACACAGACTATGATAGTGCAGAAGATGGATTATTTCTAGACCTGCGTTACCAAATGTCCATTGCAAAAAGTGAATTTAAAGTATCTGTTATTCATCCAGGACTTCCATCTATACCCTATCCATCTTTACCCCAGTGTACATCTGTATTAGAATTATTTTAAACTGTTTTTATATGTGGAATTGTTTTTAATTGTTTTATATCTGGAACTTTTTTTAACTGCTTTTACATTTGTTTTATGGTTGCAGTTGTTTTATTTGTTCTATAATTGTGTATTTTATTGGCTGGTTTTATATCTATCTATCTATCTATCTATCTATCTATCTATCTATCTATCTATCTATCTATCTATCTATCTATCTATCTATCTATCTATCTATCTATCTATCTATCTATCTATCTATCTATCTATCTATCTAATTCAATTGTCAGAAACTGTGGTAGGTAAGTGGTTTACCTATGGTCTTGCCTTCATAACACAACATTTAAGTAAACATGAAATCATTGTTTTGTGCCTTAGGAGAGTCATATATCTTCATAAAGTTGCAGCTAGCTCAAAAAAAAAGGGGCAACCTATTTTGACCACACAGACTCCAAAAGTAGATACTTACAAGATAGTCATATTGGTGGTTTTCTCTGCTTGAGAGTATAATAATGATTTTACAAGGCCATTGTAAACCTGGAACAAAAATTGGTTTGATTAATCACTCAAAATCAACTCTCATACATACATATTCCCTTACTTTTTGTGGTATGAAAGTTTCCATCACACTAAGGGATGCTGTTAGAACATCTCTGGTTTGACAAAATTGAAATGGCATTCCAGAGTAGAAGGGTCTCAACAGCAGTTCAGTGGTATATAGTCTGCATGCCAAATGTCCCTGGTATCTCAGGGCAGGCTAGAAAAGGCCCTAGACTGAAACCCTATAGACCATTATTGGTCTATGATATGGGCCAATGGCCTGACTTGGTACAAGACAGCTTCTGATATACAGAGTACATTTCTATCAAGAGAGAGTCACCTTGACCATTTTTATGGGAATGCAAGATATATATGGAATAGTCTAGGAGATGTGTATCAGTCAGTCGCTGTGTAAAAATGGAATTCTTCAAGCTTCCCTACTGTATAGAGATTTCAATGGGAATTGAAGTGCTGCATCACTGAACACTAAAGTCGGGATCATTCAGACCATCTCTATGTATGGATGTGAAAGTTAGACAGTGAAAAATGCAGATAAGAGAAAAATCAACTCCTTTGAAATGTGGTGTTGGAGGAGAGCTTTGCGCATACCATGGACTGTGAAAAAGACAAATAATTGGGTGTTAGAACAAATTAAACCAGAACTATCACTAGAAGCTAAAATGATGAAACTGAGGTTATCATACTTTGGACACATCATGAGAAGACCTGATTCACTAGAAAAGACAATAATGCTGGGAAAAACAGAAGGGAATAGAAAAAGAGGAAGACCAAACAAGAGATGGATTGAATGCATAAAGGAAGCCACAGAACTTACAAGATCTGAACAGGGTGGTTCACAACAGATGCTCTTGGAGGTCACTGATTCATAGGGTCACCATAAGTCGTAATTGACTTGAAGGCACATAACAACAACAACCTATCCATATGACAGAAAATGTACACATGGGCTGTTCCTTTTGAGAAACGTTATATCTGGCAATCTGCAGGAACAACTTCTGCTTCATAAGCATCCCAGCAATCACCAGGGCAGTCTAATTATCTTTGTCTGCATCTCCCAGCTGCTTTGATTTCACATTTTTTCACATCTCTGTAATCTCACTTAACATTCTGGTTGGCTTCATGCACACATGCGGACAATCATCAAGCCATCCAAAATGACTAGAAGACTGTGGGTTAATATCAAGAGAAACAAGGTCTCCCTCCTCTCTTCATCTCTGCAGGCTAGAGTGCTGTGGAAGGTTGGGGGACTCTCCATAGCAGATTTTGGGGGGTATGTGGGGGATCTAGAGGGATGAGAAAAGAAAAAGGAAGTTCCATTGCACAAGAAGATTTCTGTTGCACAAGTGACCTGGTAAGAAAAGAAACTGGAAGGCCTGTCACAGAAGGGATTTCTGTTGCATAGGTGGGCTGTCACCATTGCATCTCACCCATAGGCTTTGAGGTGTAATGTGGGTTTAAAATTAGTTCATGATACTAAAAGCTGTGCACAATGTGTGAACCAAAAAAACAAAGTGACATCAGCAGTCATGTAGCCTGTCTGCTGCTTTTGCAATCTCAGAATAGTACCAAAATCCCAGTGGACTGTGACAGACTGTTTAACAGCATGTTTCTTGAAGAGTCAGAAGTTGTGCAGGCCTGCTTTAAGCAAACACAGTAAGGCTCTTTCAAGCAGCTGAATTAGCTTTTCACAGGTAAACTATCAGGGAAAACCCAACAAACCACATCAGAAACTGCAAGTAGGCAAAAGTAAATCCACATTACAGGAGTACATCAAAAGAACAATACTGTTGAAACACACATAAAAAACCTTAACATCTAGATGCATGCTTATTTACGTATGTTGGATCAGCATTGGCAGCAGTAGGACAGAGAAGAGGCTGTAGAGGAGGATCAGAGAACAAGAGCTGCGACCGCAATGAACAATGAGCCATACCTTTTCATGATCTATTTTACGTTACAACCAAAATATTAATTCTCAAAGATGTGTTTCTCCCTTTAGTGATTCTAAGATTGCATTTTAAGTGGAGCACTGAGAAAAAACAACATCAGTGATATATTATCTTATAAAGACTCTCATTCTTCATCTGACTTGCTCATTTCCCAGCATGGTTGTTAAGGGAGGTTTAGATATCTATATTCTCATGTATTCTGGAGGGATTTTTATTTTCCTCCACCATGAGTTAAAACAATGGGGGGGGAAGAGTAAAAAGTTGCAGATTTATTTCTCTAAATTTGCATGTTTTAAAAAACATTTCTTAGGGACAGAAATGGGTGAATTCTCCTCCAAACCTCTTCTAGGATAAATTCAAAAATGTTCCAAGACACACACACACACATACTTTCTCAAATTAATCCAAGAATGAGTCTGAATGCCCATAAGAACAAAATGTAGCTATTTTTAAAAAATCTCCCTCATAGAACTAGATTTTACATAATTGACATTTATAGGTTGCAGTTCAGAATCTATTTAGCACGCTGTCAATGAAAGACTGAGTCAATAAAGAAATGATTTGACTCTCCCTTTCCATTGTTTCATTAACTGTGGTCAGAACATCTTGAAAGTATCTCCCATCTTTTTATCCAAGGCAGCGGTAAAGACCACCTGTTTTCCATAATAACTTAACTCTCCTCTGAAAAAAAATCAAACCAAAGGGAAAATCACTTTTCTAGTTTAAAATGGTTTGGTAATTTTTATTTGTTTGCTGTTTTAAGTGATGTGCACCTCAGGTCTTCATGAAGTCTCCTGGCATAACAAAAGATAAACCCCAAAACAAAACAAAAAAAACAGCAACCAGAAATGGTGATAAACCACAGACAAATCTGTTCCGACTGCACGTTGGACATAGCCAATGAAAAGAACAACCTGAAAAAAAGTATTTCAAGAAATGAAGTTCTCATGAGAAATGCAGTTTGTTTTCCAGGCCAAGTTGCTTTTGCACAAAAGCATGCCCAGCCTGAAATCTGGTTAGCTGAAGCGAAGTTACATATGTTTTGGGGTTTCACGCATCACAAAATTCTAACTCTGTGGGCAGTTCTTCCATTTCTAAACAGAGACACTGTGTGTTTGATACTGTTGCCCCTCAAATGTGGATTCATTCATTCTTCATTCAATTCAGCAGTGTTCTCCTGGAATCACTCCGGTAACTCCAGCTTGGATTGCTACAGAAGGTGATTTCAGCTGTAAATTTGATCATAGTTCTTCATATTTGAGCATGGTGCTTGTTTTTCAAGGAACTAAGGCGTCTCTTCCTTATTGGACAGGTTAACACCACAAACTGTGGTACACCTGCTTATGAATGCTTCAACAAAAATCAAGCAGAAATGGAGATCAAACTCTCAATGACCATTCTAGAAAAAAAAGATAGTAATACAATGAGTGTCCAGTTCAGACAATCAACTAAACAATAAGATATTCTAAGAAGCTTTGAGAAGGACATTAAAAAATGAAAACAATGGGGTAACAACATGGGACAATGGGGAAAGTTTAGTTAGTATTGGAATCAGGAAACTCAGTATCAGAATGTTGGAAATGAGGTGTTAGAAGTTGTATAAGAAATATGAGTTATAAAATAGTTTAATTGCATTAGCTGTAATATTATATAATTAGAAGATGTAGCTTTAACTAGGTTCCTACTGGGAGGAAGGGTGGATTGTTATTACTATTATTATTATTATTATTATTATTATTATTATTATTATTATTATTATTATTAAAGAAGAAGACTTTGATCAACCCCTCTGTGTTGGATGTGCTTTTGTTATAATGGATGGGGAACTGTAGCAGTCCAGCTGTTGTTGGACTCCAAGTCCCATTACTCCTAGCCAGCGTGACCAATGGTCAGGGATTATGAGAGCTGTACTTCAGGAACATCTGGGAAGCCACAGATTCACCATGTCTGATTTATTATTATTATTATTATTATTATTATTATTATTATTATTATTATTATTATTATTATTAACTTTATTTATACCCCGTCGTTTTTCCAAATTGGAACTCACGGCGGCTTCCAGATAAAAAACAGATACAATTAAAACCTACCAAAGTTAAAAGCATATAATACATAAGTAAATAAATATAGACAGATATAATTTAAAAATGAACTCTAATTTAAAATAGCATTAAACTGTTTTTGATATTAAAAACTATACTCATAAAATCAGAATAATTAAAAAATAAACAAGAGCAATAAGACCTCCTTTTGGGCCTATCCTTAGCCGCCTTTGGAATCAAAGGCTTGCTGAAATAAGAAAGTTTTTACCTGTCGACGAAAGGACTGCAGGGAAGAGGCCATTCTTATCTCCTTAGGGAGGGAATTCCAAAGCCTAGGGGCAGCCACCGAGAAGGCCCTATCTCGTATCCTCACCAGTTGTACTTGTGCAGATGAAGGTATTGAAAGAAGGGCCTCTCCTGAAGATCTCAGGGCCCGGGCAGGCACATAGAGGGCGATGCGGTCTGACAAATAGCCTGGACCCAAGCCGTGTAGGGCTTTATAGGTCAACACCAGCACTTTGAATTGTGTCCGGAAACAAACTGGCAGCCAGTGGAGCTTTTTTAGCAGGGGAGTTGTATGGTCCCTGTAATCAGCCCCAGTTAGCATTCTGGCTGCAGCACATTGTACCAGCTGAAGTTTCCAAGCAGTCTTCAGAGGCAGCCCCATGTAGAGCGTGTTACAGTAATCTAAACGGGATGTGACTAAGGCATGTGTCACCGTGGCCAGATCGGACGGGTCAAGGAACGGGCGCAGTTGGCGCACTAATCTCAAATGTGCAAAAGCCCTCCTGGCCAGTGCAGAAACCTGGGAATCCATATTTAAAGCTGAGTCCAGGAGGACACCCAAACTGCGAACCTGTGTCTTCAGGGGGAGTATAACCCCATCCAGCACAGGCTGTATCCCTATTCCCTGATCTGCCTTACGACTGACCAGGAGCACCTCTGTTTTGTCTGGATTAAGCCTTAATTTGTTCATCCTCATCCAATCCACAACTGATGTCAGACACCGGTTTAAAACTAAGACAGCTTCCTTGGAAGAAGGTGGAAAGGAGAAATAGAGTTGGGTGTTATCAGCATACTGGTGGCACCGAACTCCAAACGCCCGAACAACCTCTCCCAGCGGTTTCATGTAGATGTTAAATAACATAGGGAACAAAACTGAACCCTGAGGGACTCCACAGGCCAATGGCCAAGGAGTCGAACAGGAGTCCCCCAGTACCACCTTCTGGGTTCGCCCCTCCAAGAATGACCACAGCCACTGCAAAACAGTGCCCCCAAGTCCCATCCCAGCTAGGCGGTCCAGGAGGATACCATGGTCGATGGTATCGCAAGCCGCTGAGAGGTCCAGCAGAACCAACAGGGACACACTCCCCCTGTCCAGTTCTCTGCGTAGGTCGTCCACCAAGGTGACCAAAGCCGTCTCCGTCCCATACCCAGGCCTGAAACCAGATTGAAATGGATCTAGATACTCTGTTTCATCCAGGAATCTCTGGAGCTGGGAGGCCACCACACGCTCTATTACCTTACCCAAGAATGGAATATTGGACACTGGCCGGTAGTTATCCATGTTTAAGGGGTCCAGGGAAGGTTTTTTCAATAAAGGTCTCACAACTGTCTCCTTTAGTCACCTTGGAATTCTGCCTTGTTGTAAGGAGGCATTGACCACTTCTTTCACCCACTCAGCCAGTCCCTCTCTGGCACTTTTTATAAGCCAGGAAGGGCAAGGGTCCAGCAGACATGTGGTGGCTCTCACCTCTCCAAGGATCCTGTCCACATCCTCAGGCTGCACAAATTGAAAAGAATCCATCAATATTGGACAGGCAGGTGCCAAAGTTACATCCCCTGAGACTGTATCAATCCTAGCGTCTAAGTCGGAGCGAATCTGAGCGACTTTACCCGCAAAATGTCGTGCAAACTCTTGACAGCGGGTTGTTGAGTGGTGTATATTATCCTCTCGGTGGTCCAAATGTAAAAGACCCCTAACCACTCGAAACAGCTCCGCTGAACAGCTCCCCGCAGATGCAATGGCAGCAGAGAAAAAAGATTTCTTTGCTGTCCGTACTGCCACGGAGTAGGCCTTCAAATAGGCTCTAGCCTGTGTTCGGTCATACTCGCTCCGAGTCTTCCACCAGCGTCGCTCTAGTCTCCGTCTTATATGCTTCATCACTGCCAGCTCCTTTAATATACCTTTAAAAGGGTATATATAGCGAAACCATTGCACTATCATGAATAATCCTATATGAGACTTGGACTTTCACACTCAACCTTCCTTCATCCATATGCAAGAGGAGGAGAGATAAATCTTACATTTTAGAACAAGCCACAGTTTGCTGTTTATTTATTTATTATTTGATTTTATGTTCTGCCCTTCCTCCCAGGAGGCGCATGCTGTTACATACAAACTTGAAGAACTGTTCTAACCACACTTCATTAAACCAAACCAGTATCATACCACAGTTTATTATTTATTGAAGTATTTATAACCTGCATTTTCATAAAAGAATAGCAAGGCAGTAAATCCCCAAAATGCTTATGTAACAGGGAGCCATGGTTTATTTTAAAGTAATAGTGGAAGCTGTGTCCTCTTCCTCATCTCATGTGCAAAGAAGAAGAGGATGGGGCAACACATGAACTCAAGGTTCATATAGGTTCATTCACAATAATCTAAATTATAGATTAGATTATCATCTGAATCAGGCCTATATGCACAAAGGATCAGGAGCAAGGGAACTGTGCAGTCCCTGAGATTGTTTGACTAAGCTCAGGGAAGTTCCCCCAACCAACCAAGGTTTTTTATTTGTTTGTTTGTTTGATTGATTGATTTATATCCCGCCCTTCGTCCCAAGGTAGTCTCTTTATTTACAGTAAAACAAATTAAAGACATCAGCATGAAAACATTAAAACACCACAATATCAGAGATATTAATATCAAAGAGTAGTATAAAAGCAGTTAGCAAGAAATACAGAGACGAACCAGCACAGAAGCACCATAGACAGCATGTTAGCTCCTGTTGCTAAAATTACATCAAGGTAAGTATCAGGAGAGCCTTCTTGGGAAGAGCATTCCACAGCCAGGGTGCTATTACCAAAAAGGCCCTGTGCCTACCTGGTGTACCTCAGATGGTAGGGGTACTTGAAGAAGGGCCTCTATTAAAGGTTTTAGTGTATGGACTACTGCACTTGAGGAGATAAGCATTCCTTTAGGTATCCTGGTCCCAAGCTGTGAATGGCTTTTAAAAGGTCAAAGCCATCACTTTGAAATGAACTCTGAAATGAATTAGGAGCCAATCCAACTGGCATAGCAGAGGCATAGTATGATCATAACACCCAGTAGCAGTTAACAGCCTTGCAGCTATATTTTGGACTAACTGCAGTTTCTGAACCACCTTCAAAGCAGCCCCACATATAATGCACTACAGTAGTCTAACTGAAGGTTCCCAAGACTTGAATTACTGAGGCCAGGCCATCTTAGTCAAGGTAGGATCGCATTTGGTGCACCAGCCTAAACTAGCAGATAAGGGTGGACGAATCTGTCCATCTCATTTTCTCTCCATTTCTCATTTTTCCAGTCTTAAGTTCCAATATCCCCCTTTCTGCATCAGTTTGCAATAAAAAAAGTCCTCATGAAGATTTGTCAGCATTTTACTGCAAGTTTCTCCTAATATACACATTTTGCATGCTATTTTCCCTAACACCTATTTTTGCAGACACTTTCCCCTAATATAGTGCATTTTATATGTCAACTTATTATTTATTTATTTGTTACATTTATACCCTGCCTTTCTTTCACCATGGAACCAAAGGGGACATACATGTGGTTCCCAGGCGGTCTCCCATCCAGGCACTGACCAGACCCAGACCTACTTTGCTTCAGCAAGGTGGTGGCCTCATGTGCCTTCAGACCACTTCACTAATATATGCATTTTTATGCACACTTTCCACTAAGATATGCAGTTTTGTACACATTATTTGGTTGGAGAACAGCATCCTAACATTTGGAGAAATGAGAATGTTGCAGGGTAGCTGAATTACAGTTCGCATATAGTTATGGATAGTGCAAATTAGGTAGATTCCCATTAAAATTCAAACTGAACTTAATTTCTCCCCCATTCCTATTGGTACAAGGTTCATTTCACCATGGAGACAACCTGCACCTCCAGTGACAAAGATGAATCAATGAGCACTCGCAGAATGTGAACTTGGTCCTTCAGAGGGAGTGCAACCACATCCAGCATCGGATGAACACCATTAAGAAGGGAAGACAAACTATCCACTAACAGGACCCCTGCCTTTCTTGGGACTGAGTTTCAGTTTATTGGCCCACATCTCATCAGTACCCAGAGCTTGGAAAAGTTACTTTTTTGAACTACAACTCCCATCAGCCCATCCAGTGGTCATGCTGGCTGGGGCTGATGGGAGTTGTAGTTCAAAAAAGTAACTTTTCCAAGCTAAGCTTCATCACTGTTTCATATGAACTGGATGGAAAAAAGAAACAGTACTGAGTGTCATCTGCATATTGATGACCCTACACCCCAAACCTGA